>NW_022987597.1:701171-748671 GCF_902827165.1 Trematomus bernacchii
CTCTGCAGGGAAGAGATAGGCTCCTGCTTTTAGACATCCTCTTGTTCATCAGAGAGATACATCTGACCTGATTTTAGAAAACACATTTTTATTGGAAAATCACCAACAAACCTCAGAAAACTTTGGAGCATTTCTGTTTTATTTGATATCAACATTTCCTGATACGGGTACAAATATAGATCACAATAAGTTTTCCAGCTGATTACAAGATCTAATTCATCTAAATATCTTCCTCCTCAGATCCCTCAGGTGAGTTACGCCTCCACGGCTCCGGAGCTCAGTGACGACCGGCGCTACGACTTCTTCTCTCGCGTGGTGCCTCCGGACAGCTTCCAGGCTCAGGCCATGGTGGACATCGTGAAGGCCATGGGCTGGAACTACGTCTCCACGCTGGCCTCGGAGGGCAGCTACGGGGAGAAGGGGGTGGACGCCTTCATGCAGCTCTCCAGAGAGTCAGGTAGGACCCCCTGCAGAGACACATCAGCAGGGTCTCGGGTACAGAGATGGCAAACGTACACACATCCTGTACTCAGGAAGAAGTACAGATACTCGTGTTTAAAAATACTCTGATAAAAGTAGAAGTACTGACTAAACTTCTTTACTCAAGTGAATGTAAAGAGGCTTTGAAATGTACTTCAGTAAAAAGTACCCATAACTAGCAGCTGTTTTAAAGAGTACCTGACCTCCCTTTATATTCATAGAACAATAATGTCATTGTTAGCTAATGAATGTTTCCATGCTGAACAACGGCAACATGACAACGTTTTCATTGGTCCCTCTTCTTTAGAGAAGACCAGGAAATGATGGATACACGGATCGTGTTCAAATCAATAGGCACGCAATGACTCTAAATAATAATGATCACGCCACCAAACACACATTCAAACTAAAGGAACCAGCCTGTTTGGGAAATGTGAGAAGTAGAAAGTACAGGTATTTGGGTTCAACATGTAAGAAGTAGAAAGTACAGGTATTTGGGTTCAACATGTAAGAAGTAGAAAGTACAGGTATTTGGGTTCAACATGTAAGAAGTAGAAAGTACAGGTATCTGTGTTCAACATGTGAGAAGTAGAAAGTACAGGTATTTGAGTTCAACATGTGAGAAGTAGAAAGTACAGGTATTTGGGTTCAACATGTAAGAAGTAGAAAGTACAGGTATTTGTGTTCAACATGTAAGAAGTAGAAAGTACAGGTATTTGTGTTCAACATGTAAGAAGTAGAAAGTACAGGTATTTGTGTTCAACATGTGAGAAGTAGAAAGTACAGGTATTTGTGTTCAACATGTAAGAAGTAGAAAGTTCAGGTATTTGTGTTCAACATGTAAGAAGTAGAAAGTACAGGTATTTGGGTTCAACATGTAAGAAGTAGAAAGTTCAGGTATTTGGGTTCAACATGTAAGAAGTAGAAAGTACAGGTATTTGGGTTCAACATGTAAGAAGTAGAAAGTACAGGTATTTGGGTTCAACATGTAAGAAGTAGAAAGTACAGGTATTTGTGTTCAACATGTAAGAAGTAGAAAGTACAGGTATTTGGGTTCAACATGTAAGAAGTAGAAAGTACAGGTATTTGAGTTCAACATGTAAGAAGTAGAAAGTACAGGTATTTGTGTTCAACATGTAAGAAGTAGAAAGTACAGGTATTTGTGTTCAACATGTAAGAAGTAGAAAGTACAGGTATTTGTGTTCAACATGTAAGAAGTAGAAAGTACAGGTATTAGTGTTCAACATGTGAGAAGTAGAAAGTACAGGTATTAGTGTTCAACATGTAAGAAGTCAAAGTAAAAAGTAGTCAGAGTAGTGGAGTAAAGTACTGATACCAGAAAAATGTACTTAAGTACAGTAACACAGTATTTGTACTCCACTACTTCCCACCTCTGCTCGGGTATACAACTGGTAAATCGTCAGGGTCTTCCACCCAGAGAGACATTTAGTTGGACTTTCGATATTAATTTCTGACATTACTGAGGGTCTGTATTTCAATTCATGTCATTGTCTGCAGACTGTGATTCCAACCTGAAAGCATGATGGCCTTAAAACTCAAGGACATGCATGCATGTGTTCCTTAATGTGAAATGTAAAATATGCATACATTGAAGTATGTCATGTAAGTTGTTGGAAGAGGATTACTAAGGGTACACAGTGATGGTACCTTGACAAAGTAGTTTCTGGGACTCAAAGTCTTGGGTTAGGGTTGGACTAGATAAACAAGGTTTATACTGGGCATCTGTTGGTGACTTTGCTCAGGCTCAGTGGAGGCACTTTTCTCCATTTTTAAAGTCATTTTTCACGAAGTAGAAATTGGAGCTGTAGCTTGAAAAGATTGCGTCGGTCTGACTCTCTAGAGCAGGGGTGGGGAACCTTTTTCCTCTCAAGGGCCATTTCAATGTTTTCAACATCCTCCGAGGGCCGTACAGATGATTGACCTCTGCTTAAAAATACTAAAATCACAGCCCATGCAAAGAAAAAGCAACCTCTTAATCCAGATATCTCACTATGACTCGCGCATCCAAGCACGTGCACGGTGTGGCATGCATGCACGTGCACGGTGTGGCATGACCACCAAAACAGAAAGATATGGACACAAGATGTGTGCAAATGTATTTAGTTTCCTATCCATGTGGACATGATTTAAGTGGGCGGGGGGACCTCACCTCCTCTAGGGGGGTCCTAACCTCCTCTAGGGGGGTCCTCACCTCCTCTAGGGGGGTCCTAACCTCCTCTAGGGGGGACCTAACCTCCTCTAGGGGGGTCCTCACCTCCTCTAGGGGGGTCCTCACCTCCTCTAGGGGGGTCCTCACCTCCTCTAGGGGGGTCCTCACCTCCTCTAGGGGGGCCCGGGGGCATGCTCCCCCAGGAAGATTTGTTTTTAAATGTTGAAGTTGAAAGCATCAATCTGGAGCACTCTGAGAGCAACATGAGAGATCTATGGAAACATCTCAACACATGAAACACAACTGGAAGCAGATTTATTTTTTCTTTATGGATATTTTACAAATCACTCTCCTTTCAAACTGTATTCTTGTTTATTAATAACAACTTGTTTTTACTGTCATATAGTATTTTATACCTGTTTATTCTCTTGTTTTTTTATAACTCTAATGATCACATAAAGATGTGCCTTTACCTCACTGGTTGTAGAAAAAGCTTCTTATATCCGTTAGCATAGCTAGCTAACCAGATGCTAATAACAGCAAAGTTATTGACTGTATGATCAGTGTGACAGATGAGCAGAAGCCACTGGGCTTTCAGCTAGAGACACAGCCACGCACAAACTGCGCCATGTGTACGGCTCCTTATGGGTACTGCACTTTGTGAAGTCCCGGCCCGGAGCGGTGTTTCTGGTGCTCTCCGTCAGAACTGCACCCCTTTCAGACGAGACATAGACCACGTGATGACACGTTAGGCTCGTGTTGTGTTCAAGGACCCTGATCTTGGCCAGGAAAAACAGACACTCGCTTTTTTTCATTCTTTTGCGGTCTAGATTTCTTTCATTTTTTTTTGTGTGTGTTTATAAATTACCTCGAGGGCTGGGGGCCGGAGGTTCCATTACATTACATTACATTACGTCACTTGTTAGACGCTTTTATGCAAAGTGACTTACATACATTCAGTACTGTGGACAACCCCCACAGGAGCAATTTGGGGTGAAGTGTCTCAGGGACACAACGACATGCTGACTGCAGTGGGACTCGAACTTGCTATCCCCTGATTCGAAGTTGAGCGCACTAAGTTCAGCTGAACTGAGCCACAGCCTCCCCTTCCCCACCCCTGCTCTAAAGCATGCCTATAGGGTCCATGTGTCTCCTCATGTAAAATGTAATATATGCACACATTTTCGGATGTAACAGATCAAGTGTAAATTGTTTGAAGAGGATTAAGAAGGGTACACAGTGATGGTGTTTGAAAAAGTAGTGTCTGGGACTCAAAGTCTCGGGAAGCTTGGGTTAGGGTTGGACTGGATAAACAAGGTTTATACTCGGCATATGTTGTTTCCATATCAACAGTGACTTTACTAATGCTCATAATATACCTCCAGTGGAGGCATGTTTCTCCATTTAAAGAGTGCCAATTGGTTCTGTAGCTTGAACAGATTGCGTCGGTCTGACTCTCTAAAGCATGCCTATAGGCTCCATGTGTTTCCTCATGTAATATGTGCACATCTGAGGATGCAACGGATCAGATGGGAGTTGTTTGAAGAGACCTAATGAGGTACACAGTGGTGTTGATTGCCCCCTGAATAATCTCAGTGACATTTGCAGCGATCTGACTCTCGGGTAAGAAGTGTCCTGACATTTATGTGCTGGAGTTTTTAGAGGATTATTAAAGGACACAGCACAGAGGACGCCACACATCTTTTAACTGTGCTAACTCCAAACAGCTGGCCAATATCTGCACACGGATAAGACCCTGAGCATTGATCTGTGCCGCTTTTTGAAGCATGATTTGATCAAATAAACGGCACAGCGGTGCTTCTCGGTGTCACCCCGGGAACTCTGCACACTCTTTATCCTCCAGCAGCTTCCTTTGAAAAGTCTGAGGCCTCTTCCTCCTGGCTGTGTTCCTGTTTTACAGACATACATCTACTCAAGACAACATCGAATAGATGCAAAAAGACTAGAAGAGTTTACAGAACTATTGATATCAGTTTGGCGATCAACGTCCGATCAATTAGGCTTTACAAGGTTGTTTAATTACTATTGGATAAATGTCCAAACCTCAGATCAGGGGGATCAAACTCAATTTCATCGCGGCCACATCAGCATTAAGGTTGCACTCAAAAGGCACATATATAAATATTTAACATATATAAAATAATGTATTATATTACATTACTGCCTCTGCATTGAATTATTATCAGATAGGGTAACAACTTAATCATTAACTACATCTGAAAGCAGAAGTCTAGGGCAAATAATGGCAAGTCTCTTCAGTGCGCATGTCACAAAATGATTTCAAAAGAAAAGCCAAATTCTGGAGAAAAAAGTCCAAATCAAAAAAGAAAGTGACATTTTGAAAAGAAAGTGACATTTTGAAAAGAAAGTGACATAAAAAAAAGGCATATTTTGAAGAAAATAAGTCAAATTTGAGATGCATTGTGGGACATGTAGTTTATGGGCAACGTGCTTCTGTAAATCGGGAAATGTAACTGTATAATTGACATATGATATTCTTTGCAAGCTCTTGTGGGGCCGCATGAAAAGAAGTCACGGGCCTTCAGTTTGACACCCCTGCCTCAGATTATCAGCTCACAGGAGTTTAAGGATCCTCAGAAGACCGAAGGCCAAAGGAGTTCAACCAATCACAGAGTCCGTCTAAATGGAGATAGAGGGTTCCTTGCTCTAAGCATCCATCCATCTTTTACGTTTCAATTGATCAGGAAAAATCCCAAAGTCTGAGTCCAGCTGGCTGTGTTCCTGTTTCACAGACAGACATCTGCACGATAACTCACATAGAGTGGAGACTAGAAGACTAAATCAAATCAAATCAAATCAGTTTTATTTATAAAGCACATTTAAAAGCGATTTTTGGTCGAGCCAAAGTGCTGTACATGTAATAAAAACACATTACTACAATCACAATAAAAGAATAAATAAATTACAACAGATATAAATAAAAAATAAAAAATAAAAAATAAATTAAAAAAATTTAAAAACACAGGGAAAAGTCAGGAGTCGTGCTCCGCTCTAACTAGAAGGCCAGAGAGAAGAAGTGTGTTATTAGTGTAGATTTAAAACCCCCTAGGGTCTGGGCCGACCTCACATGGAGGGGCAGAGTGTTCCAGAGCCTAGGGCCAGCTGCTGTGAAGGCTCGGTGCCCTCGGGTTTTGAGCCTGGTCTTGGGCACTACCAGCAGCAGCTGGTCAGCAGACCTTAAAGCTCTGGCTGGGGTGTAGCGCTGGAGGAGTTCAGCTATATAGGCCGGAGCCAGCCCATTTAGTGCTTTAAAAACAAATAAAAGGATTTTAAAATCAATTCTGAACCGAACTGGAAGCCAGTGCAGTGAGGCCAGAATAGGGGTGATGTGGTCACGCTTTTTGTGGCCAGTCAGCAAACGTGCAGCTGCGTTCTGCACTAGCTGTAGGCGTTTAATTGAGGCCTGGTCCATACCCACATACAGAGCGTTGCAGTAGTCCAGTCTTGAGGTAACAAAGGCGTTAATAACCCTTTCCAGGTCTTTAAAAGATAAATACGACTTGGTTTTGGCCAATAGTCTTATTTAAAAAAAGCAGGATTTGACTACGGTGCTGACCTGCTTGTCGACTAGAAGAGTTTGCAGAACGAATGATATCAGTTTGGCGACCAACGTCCGATAAATTAGGCTTTACAAGGTGGTTTAATTACTATTGGATAAATGTCCAAACCTCAGATTGTCAGCTCACTTGTTGCAGCAAATGAAATGTGATTTAAAAGCAGAGTTTAAGGATCATCAGAAGACAAAGGGTGATAAGTTACAGGCAAGAGGAGTTCAACCAATCACAGAGTGCGTCTAAATGGAGATAAAGGGTTCCTTTCTTTAAGCATCCATCCATCTTCTACCGCTTATCTAGAGTCGGGTTTAAAATACTGACGATTAGATCGAATCAGCCACCAAACACTGTCTGCATGAAACAGACCTAACAATCTCATTCTGTAGGAGATGGTGCCATGTTTGCTGTTAGGGTACATTTCAAGATTCAATTCTTCATCATCATGTCACAGCAGCGTCAGTGTGGACGTGTCAATGAAAAACTGAAGTCCTCCTCCAACAGAGCAACATGAATATATATAGGACAGATAGAATAGAGCAAGAGAATGTTTTAAGTCAATACAAATAAAATAGAAACAGTGCAAGAAGAGTCTATATACAAGTATATGATATAGAGAAGCAATTAGCACGATGCAAGCAGATGAATGTTATGGATGTTCTTTAAAAAGTTCTGGTGTTTAATATTCTTATGGCCTGAGGGTAAGATCTATTTATACATGAGCCTCCATCAAGTATCTGCAAAGTTTCAGTCGTTTCACAAATCCTCAGCTCGACTTTTATTCAATCCTTATTAAACCACTTTTTAAAGTTGAACATCATTGTGTATTTTTTTAAAACCCTTAGAGATGAATTACCCGCAGCAGTCTGGACTTTCTCCTAGACTTATAGCCTGAGGGTGATTCATGAATATATATATAAACCCCTGATTCTGTGGTTAGTGCACAAACAGGAAGGATATATGTTTGTTATTCTCTCATTGCACAAGTACAGATGCAGAGAAGGGCTAGTAGGAGTATGACAGTAAAGGCTATACAGAGCTGCAGGGCTAAGCTAAAGGAGGCTAATGTTGGGCTATAAAGGAACTACAGCTCGGTCACATGACTTCACGTCACCACCGCTAAGCTAAAGGAGGCTAATGTTGGGCTATAAAGGAACTACAGCTCGGTCACATGACTTCACATCACCACCGCTAAGCTAAAGGAGGCTAATGTTGGGCTATAGAGTGGCGAAGTCCCTCCCCTTCCGGTGGACCTCCATGGGACCTTATTTCGGAAAAATTATGTATTGAAGTCAATGGAGAGAGAAAGATTATCTTTCGATCCCGTTTGAATTGTGCCACGAATTACACATATGATGTTTGTCAATTTAAAAG
Source organism: Trematomus bernacchii (assembly GCF_902827165.1). NCBI lineage: Eukaryota > Metazoa > Chordata > Actinopteri > Perciformes > Nototheniidae > Trematomus > Trematomus bernacchii. The sequence continues at coordinate 708,789 of NW_022987597.1, forward strand.
ATAATTTTGCAAGTCAAAAAAAATGTGTGGTAAAACTGTGAAGTAACACATTTGTTTGTGTGAAACGCTCAATGAACTACATCTCTGGTCAACAACACACGTCACCAAGATGGCCGTCACTACTGTCTTGTCAACAAACGATTGACTACCCTCACTATCACCACAATGAAACACGTCCTGAAGAAAGTCATGCAAAGCTGCCTGCCTGCCTTCCTTTGATTCTCTCTGAACTGCCTGGTCGTTTTAATGTTTAATGTCAACCATTTGTGCAGATAGCATGAAGTAGAGAAGATCGCCGATGCTAACGTTAGCGTTAGCATTTCTCCCCGGGCTTAAATGGTGTATTATAGAATGATCACACCGGTGACAGTACTCTTCAAAGGGTTCACGAAATATGACTACTACTCTTACTGTTTAACATTTTGGGTTACTTAATGTTACTTCATGTTAAGGCTAATAAAAATGACAAGGCTGTAATGCTAACTAACGTGCTAGCTACTAGCTAGGTAGCTAAATTGATCAAGCCACTCCTGGTCGTTTCATCAGACGGGAAGCAAAAGAACGAGCAAGACCCATTGCTGGTATAATAACAACCTGGTACTAAGTAGGGATGCCAGCGATTATTCGATTATTCGATTATTCGTTACAGTCTCCATAATCGAATATTATTTTTAAAAATCGATTTTATTAATATATTTTTTTATTAATATTTATGTTTTTCTTTTTTTTCCTGGTTTGGTTTCAACCTAAATATAGACTAATGCTAATAATAGTAATAGTATTAATAATTGTAAATGACCATTGATCACACCACCAGTTTGTTTTACTGTAAACTTGGAGGAAGCCAGCAGCGCAGAGTGCAGACTGCTGCTGCAGCCTGCTACACACCGACCCCGCCCCTCCCTCTCCCCTCCCCTCCCCTCCCCCTCCGTCGTGGAAGGAGGCGGTTTCCTTGAGTTTATGGCAAACGTGGAACCAGATTACAGGGTCCCGGGCCGTACTCTTATCAACTGTCTCAAAGGTGTCGATAACCACCGACGGGTGGACGGCATTTACAACTGAATCCTATCTTACCATAACCTGCCATTATATCGATAGTGAATGGGAGGTGAAGAGTGCGGTTAATTTAGCTGAGGGGCTCCGCAGTGCTCTGTGCCCTCGGAAAGGGTTTTTTCGGCGGCAGGACTAATCCTTAACCGGCTGCGCTCTCGCCTACACCCATACATACATACACATAAAGTAGGCTATTTATTTAATTTATTTCAATGATGCTATTATTAATACTGTTCTACCTGAAGAGCCCTTTTGTACCATGTACACGTTCCAGTAAAAGAAAACAACGGAATACCATTTGTCCGTTTTTTTTTTTTTCCTCCTCCCGGGAGGGGGTGGCGATTAATCGATTAATATTCGCCAGGGCTGTCCAATCTTCGATTTTGGTCATGGTCAGTTTCTGGCATCCCTGGTACTAAGCACACAGGCATCTTGTTAAAGTTATCTTATCTTAGCCAGCGCCATATAGATAGATTATATCTATATGGCGCTGATCTTATGTATCTGAATGGTGGAGGAAAACAATTGTGACATCACTTACGCGACTCTGGGATTTGTAGTCTTTCTAGTTACGTATTTTTCATAGTCTTATATTTCAACAGTTTTACGACAAACTGAGACTTTTTTGACATGGAAATTATTTGTGTAATTCATGGCACAATTCAAACGGGATCGAAAGATAAGTTTTCTCTCCCCATTGACTTCAATGCATAATTTTTCCGAAATAAGGTCCCATGGGGCGGAAGTAGATGGGCGTGACTTCGCCACTCTGTAAAGGAACTACAGCACGGTCACATGACTTCACGTCACCACCGCTAAGCTAAAGGAGGCTAATGTTGGGCTATAAAGGAACTACAGCACGGTCACATGACTTCACGTCACCACCGCTAAGCTAAAGGAGGCTAATGTTGGGCTATAAAGGAACTACAGCACGGTCACATGACTTCACGTCACCACCGCTAAGCTAAAGGTGGCTAATGTTGGGCTATAAAGGAACTACAGCACGGTCACATGACTTCACGTCACCACCGCTAAGCTAAAGGTGGCTAATGTTGGGCTATAGAGGAACTACAGCACGGTCACATGACTTCACGTCACCACCGCTAAGCTAAAGGCGGCTAATGTTGGGCTATAAAGGAACTACAGCACGGTCACATGACTTCACGTCACCACCGCTAAGCTAAAGGAGGCTAATGTTGGGCTATAAAGGAACTACAGCACGGTCACATGACTTCACGTCACCACCGCTAAGCTAAAGGTGGCTAATGTTGGGCTATAAAGGAACTAAAGCACGGTCACATGACTTCACGTCACCACCGCTAAGCTAAAGGTGGCTAATGTTGGGCTATAAAGGAACTACAGCACGGTCACATGACTTCACGTCACCACCGCTAAGCTAAAGGAGGCTAATGTTGGGCTATAAAGGAACTAAAGCACGGTCACGTGTACTGATGTTTTTTTATGTGGTAGAATTAAAATCTCTTCAGCTCGTGTTAACCACTGACTTTATTTCAGGATAACAACCAAAAACACATTCAGAAACCCTTGACCTCCAGACCAGGGGACAGGAAGTCACCGTACTGAGCGTTTTCTGGCAGTGGCACATAAAAGATGCAGCTTGTTTTCAGGCAGTTAGGAACGGACAGAGATTAGGTAATTAACGATGAATGCATTAGAGTGCTTTACAGAGACTCTGGTCGTTGTTTAATCGCTCCTTAGTCCTCTGATTTCTGATGCTATCAATCCACGATACTGACTGAGCAGCTGATAGATATCTGTGTGTGTGTGTGTGTGTGTGTGTGTGTGGTGTGTGTGTGTGTGTGTGTGTGTGTGTGTGTGTGTGTGTGTGTGTGTGTGTGTGTGTGTTTGTGTGTTCAGCAGATTTGGGAGTTATGCAGCATGTATTGATTGCTGGAGCTTTTCTTCTATCCGACCACATGTAAAGTCTCGTACACACACACAGCGGCGGTAATATAATTAGGCGGCATTCGTTTCCAGCGGGGCGTTGAAGATAGGACACCCACACACAAACACACACACACACACACACACACACACACACACACACACATACACACACACACACACACATTGAGGCGGGAATGAGGAAACTTCCCGAGTGATTAGTCAGGTGTTGGCAGACTGATTAGTGGTTTCTCTCTTATCTAAAGTTTCGACTCAAACACACGGAGTTCTTCCTCTGCAACACACACACACACACACACACACACACAAACACACACACACACACACATACACACACACACACACACACACACACACACATACACACACACACTCTTTGGTGACAAACAGGAAGTGGATATTCAGTTTACTGTAGTCGTGATGGACACACAGAAAACATCATGTATTTCTTCTTCTTCTCCAGAGGATGTTCTGACCTCTCGTCTGATTCATTTACACTTTATCTTGACTGCTTTGCTTTCCCCTAAATACTACAATACCCATAAGCCTCAGCAAAGAATACATGAGAGCAACCAATACAGTACCCATAACAATACAGAGAGAGTTGATATTATCCCTAAGATATGAAGCAATGAGACGCCCAGTGAAAACATTCCTCACCTCATCTCGATAGAAGATATTTCTCTTTATCCAGAATCCATATTTGATCAAATTGCTCTTTTTATTTGATATAAAGTCAAAATCCAATGAATAATATCAATAAAAGTGAGTTCTTCTTTTATCCTCTACAATATAAACACATAAATCCGTACGCTCAGTGTTTACTGCCGGAGAAATCGACAGCTTCTCCTCTCAGGTGTGTTCTGTGTGAAGATGAAGCCGTGAGCGTTTCATTTCCTCAGACCACATCTCATAAAGATCTCTCGGTCGATACACACACACACACACACACACACACACACACACACACACACACACACACACACACACACACACACACACACACAACACACACACACACACACACACACACACACACACACACACACACACACACACACACACTACACACACACACACACACACACACACACACACACACACACACACACACACACACACACACACACACACACACACACACACACACATACAACATATAAACGCTAACACTAATGACTTCGGACCAACAAAGCAAATTAAACACCGTTTTGTTAAATGGTCTTAAAAAATATATAATATACATTTTACACTTTTCTTTTTCACACATATTGTATATTTTAGTTGTAGTTTCTGGATCACAGATCAACACACTCACATAAACAAGTCAATATAAACTGCTTTCTGTGCATGTTTTAAACATATAACTCTACAGAACTGTATTATGGTTTGAGTCCATCCTCTCGATGTAGTGACTTCCTCACATGAATCCACCTCGCAGCTGGAGGCCGTATATAGACTTGTTTATCTTCAGCAGTCGGAGCTTTCTCCAAAGCAAACGCTGGTTCTGGACGAGCTTTGCCTCGGAGGGCTGACGGAGATTACTGTCTGCAGACAGGAGCCTCGAGAAGCCTTATTATTATTATCTCTGAATCAGCAGAATTGTGAGGGAGCGCTGCCAGATATGTGCTTCCCTTCAGAGCGTGCTGACTGGGCTGTAAACTGTGAGGATGGGCAGTCTCTAAAAACATGAAATCAAACTGCTTCCATTGTGAGGCTTTACATGAGCAGTCCTCACCGTGTCAGCGTTATTCATCCAATCAAACAGCGCTCAGAATAAATTCAATATCACAAAGTGGACGGATCTGAGGAGGAGGCAGTGTCAGGAGAGCAGAACATTGAGGAGAGGTGTCCCCTGGTCTCCCAGCTGTGTGCGTCACTCTTTAGTGTCCCCTGGTCTCCCAGCTGTGTGCGTCACTCTTTAGTGTCCCCTGGTCTCCCAGCTGTGTGCGTCACTCTTTAGTGTCCCCTGGTCTCCCAGCTGTGTGCGTCACTCTTAGTGTCCCCTGGTCTCCCAGCTGTGTGCGTCACTCTTTAGTGTCCCCTGGTCTCCCAGCTGTGTGCGTCACTCTTTAGTGTCCCCTGGTGTCCCAGCTGTGTGCGTCACTCTTTAGTGTCCCCTGGTCTCCAGCTGTGTGCGTCACTCTTTAGTGTCCCCCAAGTTGCTGAATGTTCTCTAAACGCTGCACGTGATGTCAAGTTGCTGAAGATGTTTCTTCATGTGGAACCTTTGGGTTTTTATATCTGGTTCCTTTCTGAAGTTGTTTCTCCGGTCGTTCTCCGTACCAAACCGATGTGTTTCTACTTTCGCTGAGCGATCACTTTTCTCAGAGTTTCTTCAAAAGGAGCTTTGCCGGCTGCAGGATTAAAGCTGAAGGAACGTCGATACTTCACGGGGGAGTTTTCCTGACTTCATTTCTTTAAACTCTAAGAGGCTCAACTCAATATCGAGTCCACATCAAGGACTCTGAGGGAGACACTGGAAGACATCAGACTCCAAAGAAACAGATCCATTGGAAGGGAGTTCAATATGTTGATGTTTAGTGATAGCACAATGTCACAAGTGCTTTTATAATTAAGGCGTACAGTTGCTTCTTAGATGGAAATACACACTTAGAGTAAACTAAATATGAAGCAGGATATTATATATATTCAGTGTGTGAGGAATGGAATATTAAATATAAAATTGAACATAAATGTAAAGTCAGTTTTGTTTGAATTATACTGATTGGAAAAGGGTTGGTTGAACGAAGTGAAAACAGAAAGTGACTCACGGGTAACGACAGCTTCTCCTCACACACTTCAGTAAAGTGAACCTTAATATTTAATATCATTAACTGGAAGTCGTTTTCTGACTCACTCTGTGACTCATCGGACTGATTCGTGATTCCTGAGTTGTTCTCAGTGAGCAGAAAGCAGCTGATCTCCTTTAAGGGTCTGTACTAGTGTCCCCTGGTCTCCCAGCTGTGTGCGTCACTCTTTAGTGTCCCCTGGTCTCCCAGCTGTGTGCCTCACTCTTTAGTGTCCCTGGTCTCCCAGCTGTGTGCGTCACTCTTTAGTGTCCCCTGGTCTCCCAGCTGTGTGCGTCACTCTTTAGTGTCCCCTGGTCTCCCAGCTGTGTGCGTCACTCTTTAGTGTCCCCTGGTCTCCAGCTGTGTGCGTCACTCTTTAGTGTCCCCTGGTCTCCCAGCTGTGTGCGTCACTCTTTAGTGTCCCCTGGTCTCCAGCTGTGTGCGTCACTCTTTAGTGTCCCCTGGTCTCCCAGCTGTGTGCGTCACTCTTTAGAGTCCCCTGGTCTCCCAGCTGTGTGCGTCACTCTTTAGTGTCCCCTGGTCTTCCAGCTGTGTGCGTCACTCTTTAGTGTCCCCTGGTCTCCCAGCTGTGTGCGTCACTCTTTAGTGTCCCCTGCTCTCCCAGCTGTGTGCGTCACTCTTTAGTGTCCCGTGGTCTCCCAGCTGTGTGCGTCACTCTTTAGTGTCCCCTGGTCTCCAGCTGTGTGAGTCACTCTTTAGTGTCCCCTGGTCTCCCAGCTGTGTGCGTCACTCATTAGTGTCCCCTGGTCTGTGTGTGTCACTCTTTAGTGTCCCCTGGTCTCCCAGCTGTGTGCGTCACTCTTTAGTGTCCCCTGGTCTCCCAGCTGTGTGCGTCACTCTTTAGTGTCCCCTGCTCTCCCAGCTGTGTGCGTCACTCTTTAGTGTCCCCTGCTCTCCAGCTGTTGTACTCTGTTTGTCTCTACATGTGTTCTGCAGGTTATTTTGGCAGATATCAGATTAATAATAAGGTTTATCAAATGTTTCTGCCAGTTTTCTGTCAATCGACTTATCTTGACAGCTCGTATGAAATATAAGGACTTTTTTTCCAGAATTTTTCAACTTTTTTTCAATGTATTGACAAAATACCTAACCCTAACCCACACACACAAGAGCCCCTTCAACCTGTCCTCGATATTTTGAAAAGTGACAATTCTGAGGTGGAAGGATCCTGAATAAACCAGCAGGTCCAAAGCTCACGTCTCTTGATATTGACTTTGTGCCTTTACAAAGTTCAAGTTAGGACATCCTAGCATTGCTCCGTGAACTCTGACCCCCACTTTACCACTTTTCCCTTTTAAATATTTAGTTTTCTCACCCTTGACATATCACCAGGTTTCCCAAATATTACGACTATTATATATGTTGCATAGTTGGAGGAGCTCAGGTCAGCAGAATGTCACTGTCGCTGCTGTGCAAATGAACCTTTGAAAAGCGCTATAAATATAATTTATTATTAAAATGACATGCAGCAGAACTAACCCTAACCCTAACGCTTATAGTCAAATGCTATTAGGAATGATTAAGTATTCCCTGTCAGTGTACTGATGGCCTCGTTGACTCTTATTGTTTGGTAAAAACACAGAAACCACAATTTATCACTGAATTCGTTTAAAAAAATATTTAATAAAATTTTAAATGTCGTTAAACTGGAGAAACATGCACCCTTTTCCTCAATCTGGGACTGAAGCTCACAGATTATTAATATTATTGAGTATTTCTCACCAGAAATGTATTCTTTCCAGTGTGCTGTGTGCCTCCTTATATCTGTATGTTTGGTCAAAATAAGAAAAATCATAAATAAATAATAAATAAAAACATGTTTTTTCTAAATCCGGGAAAACTTGGAAACAGTATCGTGCTGCTTCGTGTTATAAATATATAATATATATATATATATTAACCTCATCAGTAACCTCATTCATCAGTTCATGTTCCACAGACAACACAGTCATAACAGCTGATATTACTCTATCCATCACCCTGACACACACACACACACACACACACACACACACACACACACACACACACACACACACACACACACACACACACACACGGTCTGAGCTTCATAAATAATGCAGTTGTTTTTCACAGTGTTAAATGGGGGGTTGTTCCCGTCGCTTCACTTTCTCCTGAGATAATTCCCATAAATCACAGCGAGGACATGTTTATGTAGTTTAGGAATCCTGCGTTAATAATAAAGGTCTGAACGTTTGAAATATACAAAAAACAACCAACACTTTGCTTTTCAATTATTCAGATATCTCAGTTCTTATTGGGTATTTGACATAAACATACACCTTTACGTAAAGTAAATATTTATGTAAACAGACAATAGTCTTGTCTCAATGTGATGAGATTCATATAAACATAAGGACTTGATGTTTTTATCTGTTTCTCTCTTTTATAATTGACCTTGTGTTGCAGAACATGTATTTCTAAGCCCTGTTTTCACTGTGTGGAAAGACAGAGGAAGAAGCTTTAAAAATGTGTCTTTTTAACTTAATTCTCACAGATCTGGCATCAGGAGACAGTCTCTTTATCGGCAGTCTGTCCCTTTACAGCCTCCTTTATTTACCCAGCGAGTCCAAGGAGAGCCGTTTCCTCTCTTTGCATGAGCAACATGTCACATCACAGGCGAATATACAAGCGTAAATCCAACATTTACACAAACATTAAAACTAAGATAACTGCCAATAAAACGCAGAAGTGAAACATGGAGAGGAAATCAAATCTGAGATGAAGACAAACAGCATCTGCCCTCTCAGCAGACGTCCAGAAACACTATCTGCTTCAAACCAGAGGAGTAGCATTGGAAGCTAAGACGGTAGCATTGAAAACAGAGGAGGTAGCATTGAAAGCTAAGAAGGTAGCATTGAAAGCTAAGAAGGTAGCATTAAAACAGAGGAGGTAGCATTGAAAGCTAAGAAGGTAGCATTAAAACAGAGGAGGTAGCATTGAAAGCTAAGAAGGTAGCATTGAAAACAGAGGAGGTAGCATTGAAAACAGAGGAGGTAGCATGTAGCATTGAAAGCTAAGAAGGTAGCATTGACAACAGAGGAGGTAGCATGTAGCATTGAAAGCTAAGAAGGTAGCATTGACAACAGAGGAGGTAGCATTGAAAGCTAAGAAGGTAGCATTAAAAACAGAGGAGGTAGCATTGAAAACAGAGGAGGTAGCATGTAGCATTGAAAGCTAAGAAGGTAGCATTGACAACAGAGGAGGTAGCATTGAAAGCTAAGAAGGTAGCATTGAAAACAGAGGAGGTAGCATGTAGCATTGAAAGCTAAGAAAGTAGCATTGAAAACAGAGGAGGTAGCCATTGAAAATCTAAGAAGGTAGCATTAAAAAACAGAGAGGTAGCATTGAAAACAGAGGAGGGTAGCATGTAGCTTTGAAAGCTAAAGAAGGTAGCATTGACAACAGAGGAGGTAGCTTTGAAAGCTAAGAAGGTAGCATTGAAAACAGAGGAGGTAGCTTTGAAAGCAGAGGAGGTAGCATTGAAAACCGAGGAGGTAGCATTGAAAGCTAAGAAGGTAGCATTGAAAACAGAGGAGGTAGCATTGAAAGCTAAGAAGGTAGCATTGACAACAGAGGAGGTAGCATTGAAGCTAAGAAGGTAGCATTGAAACAGAGGAGGTAGCTTTGAAAAGCTAAGAAGGTAGCATTGAAAACCGAGGAGGTAGCATTGAAGCTAAGAAGGTAGCATTGAAAAACATAGGAGGTAGCATTGAAAAGCTAAGAAGGTAGCATTGAAAACAGAGGAGGTAGCATTGAAAGCTAAGAAGGTAGCATTGAAAACAGAGGAGGTAGCATTGAAAGCTAAGAAGGTAGCATTGAAAACAGAGGAGGTAGCATTGAAAGCTAAGAAGGTAGCATTGAAAACAGAGGAGGTAGCATTGAAAAGTTCCAGATTTGCTGCATCATGACGACATGACTCAAATGTGGGCGGGCTTTACACCCACGGGCCAATCAGAAACGTTGCTGTCAGAAACAATGAGACGTGTTCTGGAAGTAATTATGGTCTGTGTTTACATTAGCATGCTAACACTCAGAGCTAACCTGTACTGGAGAGAGCATGTGTGAAGAAGCAGGAAATCAAAAGGAAGTCACCTTGTGGTAAACCTGAGAGAGAGAAAGAGTTTGAGCTCCATGCTGTTTCAGAGAGAATCCTTCATGTGGTTTGGAACATGATATGGAGTTTCAGAGAGAATCCTTCATGTGGTTTGGAACATGAAGATCTGTTTGGTATTTTGAGCAAAACACTTCAGAGACATGCTTTTATATATCTGAGACCTATAATATGGAGACCTTTGAAACATTGAGGTGATGGTGGTTCAGCCCAGTATTGAGGTGTATAACCTGTATATAAATATATAAATGATTTAATGTCAGGATTTGGGGAATTGAAAGTTATTTTAATTATTTAAAAACATATCGATAGCAGTTTCTCAATTATAACATCAACATACTTTAAGGCTTACTATTTTATAATTGACATATTAGTCATAATCCCTTCCTTCAAGCCTGAGAACAAGGATTTCTTTCCATAAATGTGAAGCTTTTCTGATGAAGCGGGCTGATGTGAGTGTGATAAATATTACAGGGATAGGGTTTTTATTCACTGTTTGTTGTCATAATTAGCTGCGGTCATTAATGACGCTCCATCAAAGAGACATATTATTAATAACCGCCGAATGGAATCAGCTTCTCTGTGCTGTGTCATTATAAACACCAGATGTAGATATTTATATTCTGTACGTGCAATAATCGCTTTGTTGACCCGCTTTAAAACTACAAAAACTCTAAATCCTGCCCAGTATCTAGTCAGAAAATGTCTCTCCACCTGATATGAGACATCATAACTTCAAAAGTGACACTGCAGTGAGATATCAGTGAATGCATCATCTTGTGAAGTCAAACCATCTTATTTTGAGATGTATCTCAGATGAAACTTGTTTTTTTTTACATATTTATTGGAAAATCACCAACATCAGAAAACAGAACATTTTTGAGCATTTTCGGCTTATTTTGTAACACAGCATTTCCTGATTCTGGTCAAATATAGTTCAACATGAGTTCTCTGATTTATCTAAATATCCCTTCTTATTTCAGGGAATCTTACCAAGAAAATGTTCTTTTGTTCTATTGGCAGATTGTTGTACTTATTTTTGGAGCAGCATTCTTTCCAGTGAAGTTAATAAAATAATAAATATTCAGAAGCCACAGGAACATGACTCTGCAGTGTTGCACGAGCCTCTGAACTACTTGTAACCACCTCTCAGCTCCTGGTTGCATCACGCTAGCTTCCTCTCAGCCATAACATGCAACAGAAACTTTGAATGCAGGAGATGAGCGGAGTTTAAAATCCATCCGGCTGATTTAACTCAGCGATCACAATCACAGCTTTGCACTGCAGTCCATTTAACCAACACAGTCTCACGGCATTTCGGGTTATAGTCACGCAATTAATCTATTGATTCGTGTTCACCAACACGATTTCCCCATTGTTTTTGTGTCACACAGAACGATTTAAAAAGCAGTGTAAATAATAACAAATTAGAAGGAAAAAAAGATGACATAAAATACAGATGTCAGTATTCTGAGGCTCTGAGACATTTCTTTTCCTCACTGACGGCAAGAAAACTCAGACATTATACAATTTAAAATAAAAGGGATAGGGTTAGGCTTAGGGTAAGATATTGAGTAAGAACATGTTTTTATGAACCACACAGCTTCTGGTCTTCCAAGACCCGACCGGACAAAAAGACGTGTTGCAGGCACGAAACATACCAATAGAAATACATTGCATTTAAAATCGTTCTGTGTGACACGAAAAAAATGCGAAAATCGTGTTGGTGAACACGAATCAATAGATTTTTTTTCGTGACTAATAACACGAAATGCCGTGAGACTGGGTTGAACATACTGCTAACATGCTGCTAACACTCTGCTCAGATACTGCTAACATGCTGCTAACATGCTGCCAGCATGCTGCTAACATACTGCTAAGATGCCGCTAACAGGCTGCTAACATGCTGCTAAAATGCTGGTGAATACAATACAGCTAACATGCTGCTAACATACTGCTAAGATACCGCTAAGATATTGCTAAGATGCTGCTAAGATTCCGCTAGGATGCTGCTAAAATGCTACACACATGCTGCTAAAATGCTACACACATGCTGCTAAAATGCTACACACATGCTACATTCTGCTACCAAACTCTAATTTATTGCACAGTTTGATGGCATCTTTTATACACAGTTTTGTTCATCTTGCAAGCTTAGCGTTAGCTTTCTGTGTAAGCTAACACAGAAAGCTAACGCTAAGCTTGCAAGATGAACATTTTTTCTGAGTCCAGGTATTAGTCAGAGCCTCAGGTGGAGACGGGGGAATGCAGTTTGATTGCATGAAATTATAAATGAACAGTCTACATTTTATTCTTCAGAAAGTGACCACGCTATAAACGGATAACGTCCTTCAGAGTTTCCCGATGAGGAGTTAATGATCCGCTGAGGGCACTTCGTCGCTCATTAATTCCTGATAATGGACACCTTTACTGATATTGCACTGTATATATATAAAACGTTAATGTGTTTAATGTGGAAGCAGCGTTTCTCTGTTACAGTTTCTCACCAGGTAGAAGATTTACCTGCTGCTTCAACACTTTATGTTCCAACGAGTCATCGGGGTTTAGGGTCTTTAAACACTTTATTTGATCATTTTATAGTAAAAACTTTCATATTTTCTCCTTTTGATGAATATAGTGTTGGACGGTCAAACAAAGCACTTTGATAAGTTACGGTATAAGTCGTATAAGCTCCGTTACTTTCATTATACATGTTTCTCGGGTCACGATCGTTTCCATGAACGGCCGAATGTTGTGTCACGGTAAATATTGCAGTAAGGCATTGTGGGACAGCATTTCCTCCTTTCCTTTCCTAAAGGAAGGTCCAGTGTTTCCTAAAGGAGGTTATCAAGGAAGTTTCAAAGCTCCTTTCCTATCATCTCTAGAAAATCCATACAGCTCTTATCATGGATGACACTTTTGGGTAATTTCACTCCGTAAGTAACCTTCCTAAACCTCATCTCACAAATGTATTACTTTCTACAAACAGTATTTATTCCATTCTACAGTATTTATTTTCACATTCTGTTCTTGCTTATCTTTTTTCTATTTACATGTAATATAATAATAATTATTATTATACTTGTATACTTTCCAAGGTATTATGGTTGTTTCTGACAGAAGAAACTCACTAAATGTGAGTTTTTATTCATAGATATTCCTCATGGGGGGGGGGGGCAGCAGCAGTTCATTGTTTACATTGCTTTTAAAATGCTAATATGATGGTTGGCATATTAGCATAGCGGCTAACATCTGAGCGAGCTTCTGTCCCAGGTGACACACACAGGTTCAAATCTCTTTGATCGCACAATGAATTTGAAAATAACTGAAGTCTCCAGAGCTCAGTGAACGCATCACAATCAGATTATAATAATGCCTGATGTTCGTATGTGGTTTACAGAATCCAGCAGTCAAATGAAGATGCGATGAATTCCCTCGAAGCACAAACAAACACACATGGTTTTCTATCTATGGGTTTATTTAAATCTTCCAAATCCACTGTGAACTCTAAATATAAACTCACGACCAAACATAGGATCATGTAACACAAGATAACTGAGTAAATAACAGATGAAACACAAACACAAAACAACATGGAAATCTTCCTGTTTCCTTAAAAACATTTTAAACAGAATAAACTTTCACTGGAGCTTTGAAGTGTCGCGCTGCTTTCGGTACGCTGTTGTGATTCTCAAATTATAGTTGCATAACATTCCAGATACATCTTCAGGAGGGTATATTGGTAGTATGTTTCGTGCCTGCACCAAATAATAACAAATTAGAAGGAATTTTTTTTTTTAAATACAGATGTCAGTATTCTGAGGCTCTGAGCCATTTCTTTTCCTCGCGGACGGCAAAAAAACTCCAACTTTATACAATTTAAAATAAAAGGGATAGGGTTAGGCTTAGGGTAAGATATTGAGTAAGAACATGTTTTTATGAACCACACAGCTTCTGGTCTTCCAAGACCCGACCGGACAAAAAGACGTGTTGCAGGCACGAAACATACTACCAATAGAAATACATTGCTTTTTAAATCGTTCTGTGTGACACGAAAAAAATGCGAAAATCGTGTTGGTGAACACGAATCAATACATTAAATTAATTTTCGTGACTATAACACGAAATGCAGTGAGACTGGGTTGTAACATGTCACTAAGATGCTGCTAACAGGCTGCTAACATGCTGCTAAGATGCTGCTCACATGGTGCTGAAATGCTGCTAACATGCTGCTAACATGCTGCTAACATGCTGCTAACATGCTGCTGAAATGCTGCTAACATGCTGCTAACATGCTGCTAACATGCTGCTAACATGCTGCTAAGATGATGCTAAAATGCGATACACATGCTACACACATTCTGCTACCAAACCCTAATTTGTTGGACAGTTTGATGGCGTCTTTTAAGAGTATGTAAGCAGCATGTTATTAGCATCTTAGCAACAGCTTAGCAGCATGTTAGCGGCAGCTTAGCAGCTTCTTAGCAGCTTCTCAGCATCATGATAGAAGCATGTAAGCAGAATGTTAGCGGCAACTTAGCAGCAACTTAGCAGCAACTTAGCAGCATGTTGTCGGCAACTGAGCAGCATGTTAGCACCATGTATGACATTTGTTTGAAGTAAAGAAAATAAATGAAGTTGATGATGATATTAAATACTGAATGAGGTGAGGAAACAGGTAACAAAAGATAGAGGAATGAGAAAGGAAATAAAATAAAAATGAGACGAACAACTTTTGTATTTGCACCCATTTTCTCATGAAACCTGATAAAAAATATTCGTTTTCTTCGATGTGAACAAACAGCTTATTTCTCTCAAAGTTCGTGCAGAAATCTGTGAAGAAAATGGACGTGAGTTAGTAGGCTACTTCTCCTTTTCCAAAATCACATTTGCAGCTAACAGGAACGTGCCGACTTTCACAGATTTGAGCAAATGTGACCAAAGTCTGAGTGATTATTCTTCTGTTGCAACTCCTGAAGATCTGTTGTGTTCCTGTTTGACAGAGAGGAGGAGAAGATTTCATAGAAAATGTGAGAGGATGCTTTCTGCAGCATCTGTTTCCAAGCGTCTGTTGAAAAGCACTTTCTAAATGTCATGTTTTACAGAGTGAGGAGGCAGCCTGATGACATTAGATTATATATTAGTTTACTATGTTTAGCTCCAGTTAAAGTGATATATCTGATATCGTATTGCAGGAGAGATCCTCTTTTGATATATTATCCAGTGTGTGACCCCCCACAGGACTTAAAAAGCACCTAACTAGATCAAGTATACCCCCGAACCCCCCTCGCATGTTTGGACCTCGGTATTTAGGAAATCCTGGATACGGCCCTGGTTCTACTAGGCCGACATCGAGTCAAAGAGTATATGAGAGTGAGAGTGTGTTAATTAATATACTTGGCAGTTTGGAGGAAGTCTGTAGATGTGTGTGTGTGTGTGTGTGTGTGTGTGTGTGGTGTGTGTGTGTGTGTGTGTGTGTGTGTGTGTGTGTGTGTGTGTGTGTGTGTGTGGTGTGTGTGTGTTGTGTGTGTGTGTGTGTGTGTGTTTCATGTATAGGCCTCTCACGATAATTAATTTTGTTGGATACATTTTCCCGGAAATTATTGCGATAAACGATAATATTGTCGGCACCGTTGTATGACCATTTTAGACCACTGACATAATGATAATATATAATATAACTATAACTGCTAGTCACATCTTCATGTAAATGGAAACGTATCGAGTTCATTTTTATTTATCGAACGATAAGTCAATTATTTGCTTATCGCGACAGGCACACAATAAAACAGCGGAAACAAACATGTGTTTGACTTTCATTAGTGAATGAAACTGTGTGCCCTTTATAGTCTGTGTCCATTATTGTGTATTTGTATATATTGTATATATATCCTATATACAGATGTAGCACTCCAGATAGGACTCCAGCTTACAGCTACCTGCCAGCTTCCTGCCTGCTTCCTGCCTAAGACCTGCCTGAGGCCTCCTTCACACGGGAACGTTTGCGTTTATGCACAGTATGCGTATTCAAAAAAGTCTTCCGTTCACATGCATTTCTTTCATTTAACGTGTCTGTTCAAATGAGGCCGCTGGAAACGCTGTAGTACATATGCCGGGACTGTAAGTGGCGCTGTAACTTCCGCCAAAATACACCAAAAGCAGCGAAGAAGAGCAGCCCGAGCAGCCCCGCAGCAATGTTGCCATGGCTACCCTTCTGTTTAAGCCCCGCGGTGGATTTAGCAACATGTAGTTCATGTAATTCTCCATGTCCACTTGTTGCTGATGGTTGTGGTAGAGGAGCTGTAGATGTTGCACTAATATCTGTAGCATGGTCAGTAGCAGTAGCACTAGCAGTAGCTACTGACAGGAGGAAGTGTGTGTGGCGATTGCTGGTATTCAGCGGGATATAGTCATTTCCTCAGCATATGGATAAATGCAACGGGGAAGTTAACTGAAAGAAACCGAATCTGTGGATATTGCATCGACCGACCAAGAAGCACGTCTCTGTGGAGAGGACGCGCTCAGAAAGAGAGATATTCTCTACAAACACCGGGTGAGATCCTCCTTTGTCAATATAATGGATCAATGCATGAAATCTGACTCTGTTTATTTTGTTTAAGGAGTATATTGGGCGGTTAACAATTCTGGTTTGCCTTTTATAATATTATTTCATTCAAGAACCCCTTGTGCGTTTAATTAACACAGCTATTTTTGATAGTTGCTACAGCAGTGAGCAGGAGAGGCGGGGAGAGGTGGGGCTATCGCTATTTTTTCAGGAAATATTCGTATAGAGGTGATTACACGGACTCTGTTGACCCCCCAGAGCGTTTCGTTTGCAAATCTATCCACCTTGGGACCCATTATCGTTTGTGGGGTCAGTTTCTATCGGCCTCGTGTAAATAATAGGGCTATACGCACGCGAAACTATGCAGATACAAGCAGTTTTCTCCTCGTGTAAACGGCGCCTGAGTGATTATTCTTTGATTTGCATTCAGCAACATCTTCTGTTGCAACTCCTGAAGATCTGCTGTGTTCCTGTTTGACAGAGAGGAGGAGAAGATTTCATAGAAAATGTGAGAGGATGCTTTGTGCAGCATCTGTTTCCAAGCGTCTGTTGAAAAGCACTTTCTAAATGTCATGTTTTACAGAGTGAGGAGGCAGCCTGATGACATTAGATTATATATTAGTTTACTATGTTTAGCTCCAGTTAAAGTGATATATCTGATATCGTATTGCAGGAGAGATCCTCTTTTGATATATTATCCAGTGTGTGACCCCCCCACAGGACTTAAAAAAAGCACCTAACTAGATCAAGTATACCCCCGAACCCCCCTCGCATGTTTGGACCTCGGTATTTAGGAAATCCTGGATACGGCCCTGGTTCTACTAGGCCGACATCGAGTCAAAGAGTATATGAGAGTGAGAGTGTGTTAATTAATATACTTGGCAGTTTGGAGTAAGTCTGTAGATGTGTGTGTGTGTGTGTGTGTGTGTGTGTGTGTGTATGTGTGTGTGTGTGTTGTGTGTGTTTCATGTATAGGCCTCTCACGATAATTAATTTTGTTGGATACATTTTCCCGGAAATTATTGCGATAAACGATAATATTGTCGGCACCGTTGTATGACCATTTTAGACCACTGACATAATGATAATATATAATATAACTATAACTGCTAGTCACATCCTCATGTCAATGGAAATTTATCGAGTTCATTTTTATTTATCGTACGATAAGTCAATTATGTGCTTATCGCGACAGGCACACAATAAAACAGTGGAAACAAACATGTGTTTGACTTTCATTAGTGAATGAAACTGTGTGCCCTTTATAGTCTGTGTCCAATATTGTGTATTTGTATATATTGTATATATATCCTATATACAGATGTAGCACTCCAGATAGGACTCCAGCTTACAGCTACCTGCCAGCTTCCTGCCTAAAACCAGCATCTGGGAATGTTAAGCCCTGCCACTATTTTCCAAGAGGGCGTTGCCAGATTTTCAATTTCAGGATTTAAAGGAGATGGCGCTTCATTCACAAATACAGAAAGACAACTTTTCATGGACTTTCAGTTTTGTTTAGAAGAGCATTTGAACACATCAATATTTTAGATCAAATAAAGTATATCTAATCTTGTAATTCAATAATATATAGTCTTTATATATTAAATAATCATAATAATAATGTAAATGTTTACATTACACTTCTTTATTTGTCATGCGGTCTACCTACGATGTAAAATGTATTATCTCTTCGATGTACACACGGCATCTATTGCACGTCTGTCCGTCCTGGGAGAGGGATCCCTCCTCTGTTGCTCTCCCCGAGGTTTCTCCCATGTTCCTTTAAACTGTGGGTTTTTCTCTGGAAGTGTTTCCTTGTACGATGTGAGGGTCTAAGGACAGAGGGTCTAAGGACAGAGGGTCTAAGGACAGAGGGTCTAAGGACAGAGGGTGCTCATACTCATACTGATATTCTGAACAAACTGTGCTGTTGTATTTGCTGTAAAGTGTCTGTAGGGTATTTTTATTATATGTACAGCACTTTGGCTCGACCAAAAATCGTTTAAAAATGTGCTATATAAATAAAACTTGATTTGATTTGATGCTCATACTTTTACCTTTACAATCGTTTGCTTTAATATGCAGTATATTTTTTGTATATGTTTGTGTTTGCTTCCTCCTGCTCCCTTTCGGACACATACTGTATGATTTATTATTATTATTAATATGAAGATATTATTAAGATAAGATAAGATAAGATGTTACTTTATTGATTGAACATGCTGCGAACATGCTGCTAACATGCTGCGAACATGCTGCGAACATGCTGCTAACATGCTGCTAACATGCTGCGAACATGCTGCTAACATGCTGCTAACATGCTGCGAACATGCTGCTAACATGCTGCTAACATGCTGCTTACAAGCTGCTAAAAAGCGACACACATGCTACACACATTCTGCTACCAAACCCTAATTTGTTGGACAGTTTGATGGCGTCTTTTAAGAGCATGTAAGCAGCATGTTATTAGCATCTTAGCAACAGCTTAGCAGCATGTTAGCGGCAGCTTAGCAGCAACTTAGCAGCTTCTTAGCAGCATGTTAGCAGCATTTTAGCAGCAATTTGGCAGGATGTTAGCAGCTTCTTAGCAGCTTCTCAGCATCATGATAGAAGCATGTAAGCAGAATGTTAAGAGCATGTAAGCAGCATGTTAGCGGCAACTTAGCAGCAACTTAGCAGCTTCTTAGCAGCATGTTAGCGGCAACTTAGCAGCAACTTAGCAGCAACTTAGCAGCATGTTAGCAGCATGTTAGCAGCAACTTAGCAGCAACTTAGCAGCAACTTAGCAGCAACTTAGCAGCAACTTAGCAGCATGTTAGCGGCATGTTAGCAGCAACTTAGCAGCAACTTAGCAGCAACTTAGCAGCAACTTAGCAGCAACTTAGCAGCATGTTAGCAGCAACTTAGCAGCAACTTAGCAGCATGTTAGCGGCAACTTAGCAGCAACTGAGCAGCATGTTAGCACCATGTATGACATTTGTTTGAAGTAAAGAAAATAAATGAAGTTGATGATGATATTAAATACTGAATGAGGTGAGGAAACAGGTAACAAAAGATAGAGGAATGAGAAAGGAAATAAAATAAAAATGAGACGAACAACTTTTGTATTTGCACCCATTTTCTCATGAAACCTGATAAAAAATATTCGTTTTCTTCGATGTGAACAAACAGCTTATTTCTCTCAAATTTCGTGCAGAAATCTGTGAAGAAAATGGACGTGAGTTAGTAGGCTACTTCTCCTTTTCCAAAATCACATTTGCAGCTAACAGGAACGTGCCGACTTTCACAGATTTGAGCAAATGTGACCAAAGTCTGAGTGATTATTCTTCTGTTGCAACTCCTGAAGATCTGTTGTGTTCCTGTTTGACAGAGAGGAGGAGAAGATTTCATAGAAAATGTGAGAGGATGCTTTCTGCAGCATCTGTTTCCAAGCGTCTGTTGAAAAGCACTTTCTAAATGTCATGTTTTACAGAGTGAGGAGGCAGCCTGATGACATTAGATTATATATTAGTTTACTATGTTTAGCTCCAGTTAAAGTGATATATCTGATATCGTATTGCAGGAGAGATCCTCTTTTGATATATTATCCAGTGTGTGACCCCCCACAGGACTTAAAAAGCACCTAACTAGATCAAGTATACCCCCGAACCCCCCTCGCATGTTTGGACCTCGGTATTTAGGAAATCCTGGATACGGCCCTGGTTCTACTAGGCCGACATCGAGTCAAAGAGTATATCAGAGTGAGAGTGTGTTAATTAATATACTTGGCAGTTTGGAGGAAGTCTGTAGATGTGTGTGTGTGTGTGTGTGTGTGTGTGTGTGTGTGTGTGTGTGTGTGTGTGTGTGTGTTTCATGTATAGGCCTCTCACGATAATTAATTTTGTTGGATACATTTTCCCGGAAATTATTGCGATAAACGATAATATTGTCGGCACCGTTGTATGACCATTTTAGACCACTGACATAATGATAATATATAATATAACTATAACTGCTAGTCACATCCTCATGTCAATGGAAATTTATCGAGTTCATTTTTATTTATCGTACGATAAGTCAATTATTTGCTTATCGCGACAGGCACACAATAAAACAGTGGAAACAAACATGTGTTTGACTTTCATTAGTGAATGAAACTGTGTGCCCTTTATAGTCTGTGTCCAATATTGTGTATTTGTATATATTGTATATATATCCTATATACAGATGTAGCACTCCAGATAGGACTCCAGCTTACAGCTACCTGCCAGCTTCCTGCCTAAAACCAGCATCTGGGAATGTTAAGCCCTGCCACTATTTTCCAAGAGGGCGTTGCCAGATTTTCAATTTCAGGATTTAAAGGAGATGGCGCTTCATTCACAAATACAGAAAGACAACTTTTCATGGACTTTCAGTTTTGTTTAGAAGAGCATTTGAACACATCAATATTTTAGATCAAAAGTATATCTAATCTTGTAATTCAATAATATATAGTCTTTATATATTAAATAATCATAATAATAATGTAAATGTTTACATTACACTTCTTTATTTGTCATGCGGTCTACCTACGATGTAAAATGTATTATCTCTTCGATTTACACACGGCATCTATTGCACGTCTGTCCGTCCTGGGAGAGGGATCCCTCCTCTGTTGCTCTCCCCGAGGTTTCTCCCATTTTTCAAATCGTTTAAAAATGTGCTATATAAATAAAACTTGATTTGATGCTCATACTCTCATACAATCGTTTGCTTTAATATGCAGTATATTTTTTGTATATTTGTGTGTTTGCTTCCTCCTGCTCCCTTTCAGACACATACTGTATGATTTATTATTATTATTAATATGAAGATATTATTAAGATAAGATAAGATAAGATGTTACTTTATTGATTGAACATGTTAGTTTAGAATGTGCTATCCCACGGTAATTCAGAAGGCTCACAGGTCACATTCTGACCATTATTTAAAACAATGGGTGCTTTCATAATAATGATGAGAAACTATGAAATCAGAAATGAATCAAATTCAAATGTAATTATCATATATTATATAGTGTATTGTATTATTAAGTAATATCATTCATTAACCCCATTATAGCAGATGCCACATTGACTGGATGAACACATGTATGCATCAATAATTACAACAGAGTATTTCTAAATACAAGTTGTAAAAATACTTATATGTATTTAATACTAATAACATAATGATTCATTTCAGATGATAATACTTTTCAGTGTCTGTCTCATGCAGCAGCAAATTAGGATTAAAAATCGAGAGCCGGCTGCATTTCCTCTCGTTCGTTTTTTTCGACTAAACAACATTATTTTGTTAAAGGGGACCTATCATGCAAAATGCACTTGTGTACGTCTTTTCTACATGAATATGTGTCCCCGGTGTTCCAGGGAACTCACCAAGTGTCAGAAAACACAACCCTCTCTATTTTCCTCCATACCCAAATCTCTAAAAAAGGGGCTGCAACGGATCTGATCAAAACTGATCCAGATTTGAACACTGTCCTGACGTCAGGACGGTGGCACTACGGCTATTGGGCCAACTCCACCAATCAGGAGGAGACAGCCACGGCCATTGCCGTTCGAAAGCGCTGGAGACGCTGTAGTACATATGCCAGGCCTGTAGGTGGTGCTGTTCTCACATAATCTGCCCTTGCAGAGCAGAGCTAAAAAAAAGTGCAAATTGAGCGAAATGAGGCATGGCTAAAATGCATGATCTGTTTGGTATTTTGAAAACAGAAACGTATAAATATACCTTATATAGGTATGGCCCTACAACAGGGCTTCTCAAACTCCGGACCAAGGTCCGGATCCGGACCGAACTGCAAATCAATCCGGACCAAAACCCTGTGTCCCATTATTAAAAAATAAATAAATTATTAAACAAAAAAAAAAAAAAAAAAAATTCTGATTCTGATAAATTAATGTACATCATCATGTACGCGCGTCTTGTGTCTGACGCGTTGTGAGAATGAACGTGCATATATATTTACTTGTGTGTGCGAGCGTGACACGCATAGCAGACCGCAAGTTAACCGCAAGTTTACCTTGACTTTCTAAAGCTTCTAATGCCTTTTTTGCCGAGGTTCAAAGCATTGACTACAGACAAACAGTGCCATTTCTCCCACTAGTTCAAGCCACCATACTGTATGTATGTATTGAATGTGTGTGTGTATACAGGGGCGCCGTTTACCGACAGGCAAGGCAGGCAAGGCAGGCAAGTGCTTGGACCAGAAGGGGTCCCCCAAAGAAGGTAGATTAAGAAGGTCCACAGCAACGACAACATGAAACACCCTTTAATGTACTGCAACGACATGTCGGGCCCCATGCATAGAGCGCCAAGAAACTGCTTCTTAATTTCAGTTTTGTTTCTCCGGTCGGGGGGGGGGGGGGGACTTTACTGGCATTGATCCGGACCAGTGACCTTGTATAAAGTTCACAACTGGACCTTTAATAAAAAAGTTTGAGTACCCCTGCCCTACAATATATCATTTAAATATACCATGATAGGTCCACTTTAAATAACAACATGGTGATGTTTTGTAAATGATTACATGTCTCTTATTTAGCACAGACTATGATCCTATCCGTGACATATGGATCTTAACAAAGATCCGCTATACAGTAGTACCAGACATACTGTCCATCCAGCTTACTGTATCGAAGTTGATTTCACATGAGCTCCAGTGTGGAACCCCACTGCACCCCCTGGTGGATCAATGATCCATTGCAGCTGGCTTCACAATAATTACATTTATTTATCACGGGGGCAGACTCAAGTGAAACTGGAGGTTGTCTCTTGATCGTGATCAGATCACGGGCAGACCCCGTGCCGACCACGGCCCTCGCGTTTCAAACTGTCCTAAATGAGCTGCTACATCTGTATATGCTAAGGTCCCGCTACTGACACGATAGCAGTCATTTAGTGCACATATGTGTAATTAAACCCATGATATCAAAATCTCACTCCAGCCAGGTACCCAAAGTTGGCAACCCTGCTATAAAGGAACTACAGCACGGTCACATGACTTCACGTCAACACCGCTAAGCTAAAGGAGGCTAATGTTGGGCTATAAAGGAACTACAGCACGGTCACATGACTTCACGTCAACACCGCTAAGCTAAAGGCGGCTAATGTTGGGCTATAAAGGAACGACAGCACGGTCACATGACTTCACGTCAACACCGCTAAGCTAAAGGAGGCTAATGTTGGGCTATAAAGGAACTACAGCACGGTCACATGACTTCACGTCACCACCGCTAAGCTAAAGGAGGCTAATGTTGGGCTATAAAGGAATTACAGCACGGTCACATGACTTCACGTCACCACCGCTAAGCTAAAGGCGGCTAATGTTGGGCTATAAAGGAACGACAGCACGGTCACATGACTTCACGTCACCACCGCTAAGCTAAAGGTGGCTAATGTTGGGCTATAAAGGAACTACAGCACGGTCACATGACTTCACGTCAACACCGCTAAGCTAAAGGAGGCTAATGTTGGGCTATAAAGGAACTACAGCACGGTCCACATGACTTCACGTCACCACCGCTAAGCTAAAGGTGGCTAATGTTGGGCTATAAAGGAACTACAGCACGGTCACATGACTTCACGTCACCACCGCTAAGCTAAAGGAGGCTAATGTTGGGCTATAAAGGAATTACAGCACGGTCACATGACTTCACGTCACCACCGCTAAGCTAAAGGCGGCTAATGTTGGGCTATAAAGGAACGACAGCACGGTCACATGACTTCACGTCACCACCGCTAAGCTAAAGGTGGCTAATGTTGGGCTATAAAGGAACTACAGCACGGTCACATGACTTCACGTCACCACCGCTAAGCTAAAGGTGGCTAATGTTGGGCTATAAAGGAACTACAGCACGGTCACATGACTTCACGTCACCACCGCTAAGCTAAAGGCGGCTAATGTTGGGCTATAAAGGAACTACAGCACGGTCACATGACTTCACGTCACCACCGCTAAGCTAAAGGTGGCTAATGTTGGGCTATAAAGGAACTACAGCACGGTCACATGACTTCACGTCACCACCGCTAAGCTAAAGGTGGCTAATGTTGGGCTATAAAGGAACTACAGCACGGTCACATGACTTCACGTCACCACCGCTAAGCTAAAGGCGGCTAATGTTGGGCTATAAAGGAACTACAGCACGGTCACATGACTTCACGTCACCACCGCTAAGCTAAAGGCGGCTAATGTTGGGCTATAAAGGAACTACAGCACGGTCACATGACTTCACGTCACCACCGCTAAGCTAAAGGCGGCTAATGTTGGGCTATAAAGGAACTACAGCACGGTCACATGACTTCACGTCACCACCGCTAAGCTAAAGGTGGCTAATGTTGGGCTATAAAGGAACTACAGCACGGTCACATGACTTCACGTCACCACCGCTAAGCTAAAGGTGATGTTGCAGATAGTAGAGGTTAATCTTTAAGACGTACAGGTGACGTCTGTATAAGGATTGCATTTGTTGTTCATGTGATAAAACCTCAATAAGTGTATTGGTCTCTGCAGTGTTACATATATATTTTCTGACTCAGTGTTTTTGGCATCAGGATGATTTTTACTTTTAACGCAGACGTGTTGAGTGATATTGAAATGTGCACACAGCTCGCTGCCGAACGAATGTTCGAAATGAGACGGAGAGGAAAGAGAAGCTTCTGCATGCTTTAATCATCTCCATTCAGACAGGATCCACTCTCAGGAGAGATATTCTTATTCTGTCTTTATTTTGTTTTGGTGCCACATTATGAATATTTCCCCGTTGAGTCACAGCAGAGAGAGGAGGAGGATCTGACACCGAGCAGAGAATAAAGAACTTGTTCAGAGCGTCAGCAGAGTTATTATTATTGACTGTGTGGGTCTATAAGATGCTAAATTACATAAACAATAAGAAGTGCTCAAATGTCTAGAAAACTAAAAGTGAAATCCTCACTTTAAACTAATGTTATGTTCAATGATGAATAATACAAATACAAATACAAAATAATTATAATTATAAATAAACATATAAAGGAATACTATAAGGTACTCGAAAGGCCGATTGTCGAACCTCAGATTGAGGAGGAACAATGCGGAGTTACTGTGGGAGGTGCTGCAGGAGTATGGGGTGAGGGGGTCTCTACTCAGGGCCATCCAATCTCTGTACTCCCAAAGCGAGAGCTGTGTCCGGGTCCTGGGCAGTAAGTCGGACCCATTTCCGGTGAGGGTTGGCCTCCGCCAGGGCTGCGCTTTGTCACCAATCCTGTTTGTGATATTCATGGATAGGATTTCGAGGCATAGTCGTGGGGGAGGGGGTCTGCAGTTCGGTGGACTAAGGATTGCACCACTGCTTTTTGCAGATGATGTGGTTCTAATGGCTTCATCGGTCTGCGACCTTCAGCACTCACTGGATCGGTTCGCAACCGAGTGTGAAGCGGCTGGGATGAGGATCAGCACCTCCAAATCTGAGGCCATGGATCTCAGCAGGAAACCGATGGACTGTCCACTCCAAGTAGGGAATGAGTCCTTACCCCAAGTGAAGGAGTTCAAGTATCTCGGGGTCTTGTTCTCTAGTGAGGGAACAATGGAGCGTGAGATGGGCCGGAGAGTCGGAGCAGCGGGAGCGGTACTGCAGTCGCTTTACCGCACTGTGTGAGGAAAAGAGAGCTGAGCCAGAAGCTCTCTGTCTACCGGGCCATCTTCGTTCCTACCCTCACCTATGGTCATGGAGGATGGGTCATGGAGGATGGGTCATGACCCAAAGAACGAGATCACGGATACAAGCGGCCGAGATGGGTTTTCTCCGCAGGGTGGCTGGCGTCGCCCTTAGGGATAAGGTGAGAGGTTCAGTCAGTTGCTGAATGTTCTCTAAACGCTGCACGTGGTGTCAAGTTGCTGAAGATGTTTCTTCATGTGGAACATTTGGGTTTTTATATCTGCATCCTTCTCAAGCTGTTTCTCCTGATGGAAGAGTTTTGGAACGTTTGCACCTGCAGGCCTCCGTAGTTTCCTATATGTTATCATGCATCTCTTTCACAAAGCCTGTTTATTCTGCCTCTGTTTATAAAGTGTTTTCGCCGTCAGACGCTCTGACCCACTCGGACCGGAGATTTACCGCCTCTTCCGCTCGTGATTTATTTCCCCATCGCTCGCCTTCTCTCTTTAACGTTCTGTTGTTTCTTCTCGCCTCACTTCGCCTCCTGTCAGCATCTCAATGTGTCCAAGAGACGTTCCTTTAATTAAGGTCTTTCAATCCATCACACACTGACATCGACTCTCTTGTAGACGTATTGAAAGGTGTAGAAATGAAGCCTTTCAGATCCTCCTCCTCAGTGTAAGCTCTCTGATTGGTATGGATTATTATGTGCAATACTATATTTATTAATAATGTGCTATAATAACATGCAATTACGTATCTGCCACTATGTCTTTTTACACTACTAAATACTGTTAATATTTACATTAACTATGTGACCGTCTTTGTTTCCTGTAGACGTATTGAAAGGTGTAGAAATGAAGCAGTTTAGATCCTCCTCAGCAGTCAAGCCCTCTGATTGGTAGATGGACTTTTGGTAATAATAACATGATAGGCGATGATGTTTCAAGCGTTTAAAGATTCTTTAAGAAGACAATTAAAAGAGCCAAAATTCTGAAAAAAGTGAAAATGCTGAAAAATATGTGAAAATGCTGTAAAACACTATTTGAGCATTCTGAAAAAAGTCAAAAAAAAAACTGAAAAAAAATCAAATTTCTGAAAGAAGTTAAGATTCAAAAAAGTTATTTTAAAATAAAGTAAAAATATCAAAATATGAATGATGCTGCTGCAGTTTAACCAGACTTGCTTCATTAAAACCAGTTCAGGGATACATTTATCCGAAAAGGAATACAACAATACAATTTGAACAACTATTTTACAAACTAAAATGTATCTGTTCTCCTGACCTGTTTTTTTGTCAGAAGGACATTTTTTTTAAATCTTCAATCTCCTGGAAAACGTTGATCTGGTTGTTCCTCCATTCAGTGTGTGGGTCTGAAGAAGCAGACATACATGATGCATGTTTTCTCTAATTCAATATGTTGAGGAATCATTTCTTTGGTTTGTCGAGTTTTCATCCAATCAGCTTCCTAAATATGATTTAAGGTTCAAGGTTAGTTTAGCACATGTTAAGACACAGAGGCAAGTTTAAACAGAACCGTGACATCGCGTCCTGATTTCACAAACTACAGAGCGGCCGACCGTTACCATGCATCAAAAACATTACAGCGTTATTATCCCGTTGACTTTGACAGCGCTATTATAAATATACAACATACTTACTTATATTTATTGAAGGGGTCAATTTAATGTTTGTGATGTGGATCATCAGCTCAGCGACCTTGTGAGTTCAGACGCACGTCGACATAACTCCAACTATCGCTGTTCGGAGGGGAATGAGACCATAACTCTCTCACACACACACACACACACACACACACACACACACACACACACACACACACAGCTCACACACACACACACACACACACACACACAGACGTGGAGCTGCTTTAGCTGAAGACTGATCACCTGGATCAATACTCAGTCGTGTGTAACGGATAAATCCAGAGGAAGTGTAGTTAGTGTTCAGAGAGACGATCATTTCTGGTGTTTATGAGCTGTGTGTGTGTGTGTGTGTGTGTGTGTGTGTGTGTGTGTGTGTGTGTGTGTGTGTGTGTGTGTGTGTGTGTGTGTGTGTGTGTGTGTGTGTGTGTGTGTGTGTGTGTGTGTGTGTGTGTGTGTGTGTGTGTGTGTGTGTGTGTGAGCTGTGTGACAGTTTGATTTTCTGAGTGTTAATTATTTGTATTTATTTAGGGGTCAGTCATGTTTCGTTTCAGTAGTATTTTTCTTTTTTAATTGTTTAAATCAACCGTCACAAAGGTCTGCACACACATCAAAATGTACACACTACACATTGAATGACGGTAATGTATTTAAATCTTTCCCCAAAACCCCACAGTCCCCAAACTAACATCTCCTAAAAGCGTGTCCTCTGTAGACTGTCTTCATTTAAACCCATTCAGAACCAGGTTTATCACCAGGTGGGTTATATAGATACATGCATATAGGTGGGTTGACATATAGGAGGAATTTGACTTGATGTTTTGTTGCATACATACAAAAAATACAGATTATTCAATTATTAATTAAATGTTTCGTTTTGTTATTGCATTCATTTGTATAGTATCATGTCTGTATCACCTTTTGTTTCATTTGTATTTTCTTTGGTTTTACACGCTCAAAAAAAATAAATAAACTAAACTAAACTAATAATAACATAAAAAAACCATATTTAAAATATAGAATTTGCGTGTTCACAGTCCCCAAACAATAATCAGATTTCTCTCCTAATATGAGCGCTGAGAGTAATATATATCTAATATAAAGATCTAATAATGTGAGTGATCTGCCTCCATTATGCAACAGATGTTTTCAGAGGCTTACGATAAAAAAAAAAGACGCGGTCTCGCTCAGATTTTAAATGTCAGATATGATCATACTGAAATGCATATATTGAAATCCTCCATTTGTCTCCATGCAGGTTCATTTGTTGAGCCTCAGTGATATATCTCCAGGACTCCTCTTCTCCAATTCAATATATTAAGTGAGGCGTGATGAATCAAATATGTTCATCTGGTCTTTTATTCCACACATGAATAAACCATGTAGCTTCAGGTGAGCAATGTTTAAACCATGCCGGAGATTTCATATTCTGAATATTCTGAATCCATCCCGGGTAAATCACCCTCATGCTTTCAGACGTAAACTATCAGAGAGGGAGCTCCTTGAAACCTGAGGGGGGGTCTCTGTGTAATCTCATACAAATATATAAAAAGAGGGTTTAAATAACCAAGATCTGTCTCTGGAAACATAAGTTAAAATTCTTATAAAAGTCAAAACATTAAAAGAGTTACAATTCTGAAAAAAGTTCAAGCTCAGAAAAAAGTGAAATATCTGAAGAAAATAGAGAAAAAGTCAAATGTCTGGAGGGTCTCTGTGTAATCTCATACAAATACATAAAAGATGGTTTAAATCAGTGGTCACCAACCTTTATAAGCCCAAGATCTCGGCCTTGGTGAAAGGCGAGTTCTACCTATTGCAGAATTGAGTGAAACAGCAGGGTTACAGCATTCCCACTATATGTTCTGCTACGGACAAAATTCTTATTATTATTCCGTACAATTATTTTGGCCCTCTTCTTCTCCCACATTCAACATCGCAGAAACTCCGTTCAAACATCAAAACGTTCAGCTCGGTCGGGAATCGCAGGCTATTACTTTTATCATTCATAACTTTCATAATTCCAGAGATACATCCCATAATACATCACATTTTTAACATGGAAGTCAATGGAGACATTCTTCAGACTTCAACAATCTTCATGCGACTTCAACTGCTAACTGTTCATTCATACTTTCACTCAGAAACGTCATTCCAACTTTAAAATGTTACACATCTTTCTGACATTATTCGTGTAACACAACTTTTAAATCTGATTCTTACTTTTATAATAATAATAATAATACATTTATTTTATATAGGCGCCTTTCAAGGCTCTCAAGGTCGCCGTACAAATACATAAAAAACAAGATACACAATAGATAACACCAGCATAAGAAACATAAACAAGACAATGCAGTATATAAATCAATCAAATAACCAAATAAATAAAAAACAGAGGATGTGTGATGGATAATGATCAGGGTGGATATGCGAGTGTGAAGAGATATGTTTTGAGGCGTGATTTGAAAATGGGGAGAGAGTCAGTGTTGCGGATGTCAGGTGGGAGGGAGTTCCAGAGGCGGGGTGCAGAGCGGCTGAAGGCTCTGGACCCCATGGTGGTTAAACGGAAGGGGGGTGCAGTGAGGTGGAGGGAAGCAGAAGACCTGAGAGTGTGGATGGGTGTGTTGATGTGCAGGAGGTCGGAGAGGTACAGAGGAGTGAGGTTATGGATGGCCTTAAAGGTGAGGAGCAGAATCTTAAAAACGATACAGGATTTGACGGGGAGCCAGTGAAGTTGCTGAAGAACAGGAGTGATGTGGTTAATGGAGGGGGTTCTGGTGATGATGCGGGCGGCAGGGTTCTGGACCAGTTGAAGTCTGTGGATGGATTTGAGAGGGAGACCAAAGAGAAGGGAGTTGCAGTAGTCGATGCGGGAAGTGACCAGGGTGTGAACAAGAATGGCGGTGGTCTTAGGGTTAAGGGACGGGCGGAGGCGGTTGATGTTGCGTAGATGGAAATAGGCAGACCGAGTGATATTACTGATGTGAGATTTGAATGAAAGTGTGCCGTCGAGGATGACACCCAGACTCTTAACCCGAGGGGAGGGGGAGACTGAAGAGTTGTCTATTGTAATGGAGAAACTGTCAGGTTTGGTTAGGGTGGATTTTGTGCCAATGAGGAGAACCTCTGTTTTATTGTCGTTAAGTTTGAGAAAGTTAGAGGAAAACCAGGATTTGATGTCCTGTAAGCAGTCAGACAGGGAGGATGGAGGGAGGATGGTGGTTGGTTTGGAGGACAAGTAGAGCTGGGTGTCATCCGCGTAGCAATGAAAGTGGATGTTGTGTTTACGGAAGATATTGCCAAGAGGAAGTAAATAGATGATAAAAAGAAGAGGCCCCAGGACAGAGCCCTGGGGAACACCGGTCGTGACTGGAAGTGGCTGGGATTTGAAGGTTTTGAGTTGGATGAACTGAGTGCGGCCAGAGAGATATGATTTAAACCAGAGGAGGGGTGTGTCAGTGATCCCGATGGAGGTCAGTCTGTCAATGAGGATGCTGTGGGAAATGGTGTCAAAAGCTGCAGTAAGATCAAGGAGGATGAGGATAGTTAATAGTCCGGAGTCAGCGGCCATGAGGAGGTCGTTAGTGATTTTCACCAGTGCAGTTTCTGTGCTGTGATGGGGGCGGAAACCAGATTGAAATTGTTCGTACAGGTTATTGTCAGACAAGTGGGAATGGATCTGGGATGCAACAGTTTTTTCCAGGATTTTTGAGAGAAATGGTAGGTTAGATATGGGACGAAAGTTATTAAAGTTGTTGGGGTCTGCACCAGGTTTCTTCAGTATGGGCGTTTTAGAGATATTAAACATTGTTCAGACCTTGGTAAAGAGGCTTTCTTCAGATTTTAACATTAACTAGAGTGCGTGATGTCACAGCTAGAGGGTAGGAAATCTTGAAATGTGCCTTCATATTTTTTTTTTAAACTGCCATAATTCCCAAACCCTACATTCCTGAGACATCTCGTAGCTTGAAAAATGACAAATAATTAAGCAAAATAATTAAACAAAATGCCTCTTGAGGGCATGAAGTGACAAAAATGTTCAACATGTCTCCATTAAAGCCCATTGTAATTTCAGGCAGATATTTCCTCACAGCAGCAGCCGCACACCTTTAGTTAAACTGCCAAAAAGGCCACATTATTAACCTGAAAGTACACAAAAATTACACTTCAGATATTCAACTTCCTTGACATGCTTCCCGTTTTGAAATTTCACAGATATCTGTTACGGTTCTTTGACAAAACGTTCACATGTAAGAGGTTTATCTCTCATTCAGAACAATGGAAACCTCTGATCTCTACAGAGCTCGTTAGCTCAACTATAAACACCTGTGTAATGGAACACGATGATGTCATCACTCCAACTGACATGCTCAGAGCAGCAGACTTCAGATAAAGGTTAATGGTCGTGCCCTCAACAGCTCTACGTCAATTATGGGGTGTCATCATATGCCGTTCAAGAGAAGAGAGAGGGAGATCAAGAGTCAGTTCTAACTGTTCATTTCATTCTCTCTCTCTCTCTCTCTCTCTCTCTCTCTATCTTCCTCTTCCTCAATATCTTCCTCTATCTTCCTCTTCCTCAATATCTTCCTCAATAACTTCCTCAATATCTTCCTCTTCCTCAATATCTTCCTCAATATCTTCCTCTTCCTCAATATCTTTCTCTCTTCTCTCTCTCTCTCTCTCTCTCTCTCTCTCTCTCTCTCTCTCTCTCTCTCTCTCTCTCTCTCTCTCTCTCTCACACAATGTTCCAAACGGCCCAAAACTTCACAGGTTTGGTAACGATGCAGCCATCAACGCATCTAACCGTATTATGGGGTGTCATCAAATGCCGTTGCCAATGGCGACAGACCACTCGCCATGAAGCACAATGTCGCTGTAAGTCCAATGGACACGGTCCGATCGTCCCCCAAACTTCGCTTGTATATCACCGGTCCAGCCCTCAACAGCTCTACGTCAATTATGGGGTTTCTTCAAATGCCGTTGCCATGGTAACACAAGGCTCGCCATGAAACACGGTTTTCTCATAACTTCAGTGAAAATGCTCCAAACAGCCCAAAACTTCACAGGTTTGGTAACGATGCAGCCATCCACACATCTAAGCGTATTATGGGATGTCATCAAATGCCGTTGGCATGGCGACAGATCATTCGCCATCAAGTTAGTTCAAAAGTTTGCAGTTCAAATATTCTGCTGCTTTTCCAAGCCTTTTTACTCTCTTCTCTCATCACACATTCAAGCCCCCAGTGTTCATGTATCATTTCAATCTAAATTCTTCACTTTCGTCTTACACATTATATTTCAGCATAGCAGTTTAGTGTCAGATTTTCAGCATAAAGCATTCCCACTAGCAATTTCTTCAGGAATTGCATTCTCTAGTTGCATCTGAATTACATCAAATCATTTGGGGCAACTTCCAATTTGATTAAACCAAGAACTAACATAACATAACTAACATGTCAAAAAGGATACATATATATATTTACATCATACCTATCATTTTAAGTTTCATTCATTCCTAAATATAAATGTATGTAGCTTATTTTCCATTTGTTTGAGTGAATGAGAGAATTATTTTGTTGACAGCAACAACAACAACAAAGATAAAAACAACATCTTGCAGTGAGCAGAAAACATAAAGTGCCATTTTTACTGTGAGGCTTATCCACTGAAGCTTCATGCAAGTGCAACATTTAACATTAACATTGTTATTTTAACACATTCTTACAAATTAAAAATTCTAACAACATTCTTTATCCGTGCATAGACCATTGGTGTGTTCACACCGTACGCGATGCGAATGACGCGTTCGCGCAGTAGCCAATCGGCGGTGAGGATCTCAGCCTGCCGTCACTGAGGTTGAATCAGAAAACCAAAACATCAGCCGTTAGCTGTTAGCACACAGAGCTTACAGCTCCTCATATCTGTTCAGAACCTGTATAACCTGTGTCTGTGTCTGTGTCTGTAGCAGCTACAACATTAGTTTAGCCTGATCGATCCGATCTCCATTCAGAAAACACGCATTTTAAAAGGTTTTTCACCTGCAAGCTTGTCTGCACACTTGTCAAAGCATTAATTCATGTTTCTTACTAACCGGTATCAGTATATAATTATTCCGGCATCATTTTGAAACGTGTATTACAATTAAATCACGGTAAAATATGTTCATTTTGTTGTAATTGGTATCTACCATAAGTGCAGTGAATTCAAAAATATGCAGCATTCCTTGAAATCAGTCTATTATTTTCGGGAGCGACAGGGAATGTCTCAAAGACACATCAATCAAGTGGCACCTGCTAACGGGGTGGTGGATGATAGGCTTACATCTAAAAACGTCTTCTTTTTTTGTTAACGGTGCGCGATCTACCCGCACCACACTGAACATTATGAACAAAATGTGAACATTATGAAAGAAATCCAAATTCTGATAAAAAGTCAAAACTAAAAAATCTCAAAAGTAAAATATTCTGAAAAAGTAAACATTCTGAGAAAAAAAACAGCTCGGGGAAAAAAGTATAATTCTGAAGAAAAATAAACTTTTGGAGAAAAAGTCCAAAAAAACTGTCACTGTTGAAGTACAAAGTAGAAACATTGAAATTCTGAAGTAAAGTACAAATACCTTATTTTACTTAATTCAGTACTTGAGTGTATCTTCTTACTTTCGCCTCTGGATCTCAGAGCGTTTAAAAAGTTAAATATTTTACAAACATTTTACTTTTTATTCACAGGTTAAACTGTGTGTGAGACAGAGATAAGAGAAGTCTATTGAATGCTTTTACATCGTCCTCTGAGCTGCTGAGGGACCTTTATTCTGGAGCCCTGCAGCATTTCCCTCACTTTTTTAAGATGAGCAGAAACGTTGGAGGTTATATGAAATGTCAGCGGCTCTTTCTTCTGATCCGTGAAAGTCTTCTTTCAATCAGCTGTACCTCAACCTTCTGGAAACAACTTTTAAAGGAGGTTTCTGGAAGTCATTGAAGCCTGAGGCTAGACCCTGACTCAGCATGACTTCACTTCCTGTCATCTGGTCTGGAGCTCAATATATAAGATATATATATATGCCGTTAATAACTGTTCAATATATACCTGGCTGCTAAATCCTCAGAACTGTTACAGGATGTGTTTTTTGTAAACTTTTTTTATTATAATATATATTTGTTTATCTTTAATATTTTTGTATGCATACTTCTTAGTTAACATTGAGCTGTCTTTGGCTCTTTTTCTACTGTAACAAATGTACACGTCGCCTCTGTGGGACTAATAAAGGGATTCTGATTCTGAATGGTGTCTGGATGTGTTTTTGGTCGTTATCCTGAAATAATGTCTGAGCTTAACACAAGCTGAAGAGATTTTAACGGTTTGTTCTACCACATAAAATATGTCAGTAAATTCCCAACTGGTGGATTTAAAAAATAGAGGTTGCTAACATTGGTTAGGTTGGAAATGAGCTATTAGCTCAAATCTGGCATAATTCATCTCTTCTCTTTTCTGAGATTAATGTATTTGTATGAGTGGTCCTTGTTGAAATAAATACATAATATATATATAACAAGTGTCCAACATTAGCTGCGTGAAGTGAAGTCATGTCTCTTAATGGATTTGTATTAATGAAGGCTTCTCTTTGTGTCGTCTCAGGAGGAATCTGCATCGCTCAGTCTCTGAAGATTCCTCACGACCACAAACCCTCAGACTTTGATAAAATAATCCGCATGCTGCTGGACACTCGATATGCCCGCGCCGTCATCCTGTTCGCCTCCGACGAGGACATCAGGTACGTCCCAGTTACAGCTTAAAATGACAACCATACAACATTCTGAAGACATACAACAAAAAGGGAAATTCTGATAAAAAAGTACAAATTCTGATTAAAACGTCAACAATTCTGAAAAAAGTGAAATTTCTGAAAAAGAAAAAGAATCTGGAAAAAAAAGGCCCGGTCCCTTCGAATAAGGAACAGATTTTAACTGTCAGATGGTTTATTATTATTAGTAGTAGGATGTTATCTGCAAGTTTTACAGCCTGTATTTCTTCTATCCAGAGGCATCCTGAATGCCAGTAAGCGAGCGGACCAGGTGGGTCACTTCCTGTGGATCGGCTCTGACAGCTGGGGCGCCAAAAACAGCCCAATTCTGCAGCTGGAAGAGGCGGCAGTGGGCGCCGTCACCATCCTGCCCAAAAGAGCCACCATCAGTGGTACGTTCAATATATCACATTCACTCCATCCTGCCCAAAAGAGCCTCCATCAGTGGTACGTTCAATATATCACATTCACTCCATCCTGCCCAAAAGAGCCTCCATCAGTGGAACGTTCAATATATCACATTCACACCATCCTGCCCAAAAGAGCCTCCATCAGTGGTACGTTCAATATATCACATTCACTCCATCCTGCCCAAAAGAGCCTCCATCAGTGGTACGATCAATATATCACATTCACACCATCCTGCCCAAAAGAGCCTCCATCAGCTTCAGAAAGAGTCAAATTCTGAAAAAAAGTCAAAACTCTGAGAAAAAGTCAAATTTCTAAGAAAACATCAAAATCCTTAGAAAAATTCAGAGAAAAAGTTGGAAAAGTCACAATTTTGAGGAAAAAAAATCTAATTTATGAGAAAAAGTCTAATTTATGAGAAAAATTCGTAAAAATCCAAGTTCTGAGAAAAAGTCAAAATTTGAAGAAAAAGTCAAAATTCTGAGAAAAAGCTGGAAAAGTCAAAATTATGGTCAAAATTCTAAGAAAAAAGTTAAAATTCTGAGAAAAGTTAAAATTCTAAGAAAAAGTCCAAGAGGTCAAAATTATGAGAAAAAGTCTAATTCTGAGTGTTCTCCAGTACTGCAATACTACATCCTGTCCAAAAGAGCCTCCATCAGACTGCTGGTTAAAGGAATACCTGCAGGTGACCCATTCATCTCCTATGGAACACCACAGGAGGTACAGAGTTCACTAGATTCAAGATGTCTTTATCACCATGTCCTCAGCAGCTACAGTGTAGATGTGTCAATGAAAGTCCTCCTCCAACAGAGCAACATGAATATATATAGGACATAAAACAGATAAAATAGTGCAAGAGAATGTTAAAGTAAATACAAATAAAATAGAAAAAGTGCAAGAGGAGTCTATACAAGTAAATGGAGTATGATATATTAGATAAGTAATGCGCAAGTTGCAAACAGATGAATGTTTATGGATGTTCTTCACAGAGTTCAGGTGAGTCTTATTGTGGGAGGAAACCGTCTCTGAGTCTGGTGGTTTTAGTCCTGATGCTGCGGTACAGTTTGTTGCTGGGGTCTTTTTGTAATCTTTGTAATTTTGTAATGTAAACTAAACCTCAGAAGTCATTGAAAGAGATCAGAAATGTTATATTTGAATAACTCTACTGTGGAGGATATCACGAGGCCTTGAGGCAGTTGGATGTAAAACACAATATTAATGATGAAGGCAGTAATTTGACCCAAACACACGGATAATTATAAACACAATATGTCTCCTTCCTCTCCTGAGCTCCAGCTTCTTTATCTCCTGAGTGTTGCTCTCCATCATCAGCCATTCATGCTGTCACTAAATGGCCCAGGACTGTTTGATGATGATTATATATCATCACCTTCATCTTCCTGCCATCAGCCCGTCTCCATCTCACTCAGTCTGCAGGGATTTAAACAAAGTTCCTCTAAAGGAGAAAATGAACGCTTCCTCTCTCCTCATCTGTCCGGAGAGGCAAAAGCATCTCTGTTTGGCATGGGCATTCATTATTAAAATAGTATGAATTGAACGTTAAACAGACCACCAGACTTCTAAATAAATGAGATGAGAAAATGTCAAAAAAGTCAAAATAGTGAGAAAATGTCAACAATTCTGAGAAAACGTTGAAAATGTCAAAATCGTGAGGAAAAAGTCAAATTCTGACAAAAAATCGAAATCTTGAGAAAAAGTCGAAAATGTCAAAGTCCTAAGAAAAAGTCAAATTTCGGAGAAAAAGTCAAAATCTAGCTTTCATTCGAATTCCATCCGAATGCTTGAAAAAGAAAAATCCATAATAGTTTGATTAGTGGTTGTGGACTGTTGGGTTTAGTTTCATGGTGGCGGATATTTAAATATATAGCCATGTTCAGTTCATACGAAGATTTTGAGTTCTTAAATTGTCAGATTTGATCACTTTGTTCAAGTTCATCTTAAAGGACAGAGAACAGAATCCATTGGTCGATGTGATTGCTCTTATAACTCATAATTGAAGTCATTTTAAAATTGTGGCAGTTTTTATTGTTTTATAACAGTTTCTTTTATTTGCATATTGACTGGTTAATGTTCCATTTCATGTGTGTTTTACAGATGTATTCCTCTGCCTTTGTTTTGTGTTCATTTGTTGTAACTTTGTTCATGCTGCCCTCGTTTTGTATTTGCAGCGTTTGGTTTCTGCAGCTTTTAGTAAACGCTGCGCATGTCCAACCCAGTCTCACGGCATTTCGTGTTATTAGTCACGAAATTAATGTAATCTATTGATTCGTGTTCACCAACACAATTTTCACCTTTTTTTTCGTGTCACACAGAACGATTTAAAAAGCAATGTATTTCTATTGGTAGTATGTTTCGTGCCTGCAACACGTCTTTTTGTCCGGTCGGGTCTTGGAAGACCAGAAGCTGTGTGGTTCATAAAAACATGTTCTTACTCAATATCTTACCCTAAGCCTAACCCTATCCCTTTTATTTTAAATTGTATAATGTCTGAGTTTTTTTGCCGTCAGTGAGGAAAAGAAATGTCTCAGAGCCTCAGAATACTGACATCTGTATTTTATGTCATCTTTTTTTCCTTCTAATTTGTTATTATTTGGTGCAGGCACGAAACATACTACCAATATAAATACATTGCTTCTAAAATCGTTCTGTGTCAGAATACTGAAATCTGTATTTTTTTAAATTTCTTTTTCCTTCTAATTTGTTATTATTTACATTGCTTTTAAAATCGTTCTGTGTGACACGAAAAAAATGGCGAAATCGTGTTGGTGAACACGAATCAATAGATTAATTTCGTGACTATAACACGAAATGCCGTGAGACTGTGTTGGCATGTCTCCTCAAGCTGCTGAATGTTCTCTAAATGCTGCATGTGTTGTCAAGTTGCTGAAGATGTTTCTTCATGTGGAACATTTGGGTTTTTATATCTGCATCCTTTCTGAAGCTGCAGCGTGTTGTTACCTGTCGGCCTCCGTATGAGAAGTCCTTTAGAGACATCCCTCTGCTGACACACGGCTCATCATGAGACTCCTCCACGCCTCTTAACGACATGAATCCAATCAGCCCGTTGACCTTCTCTAACACTCAGTCGACCCACACTGTTGCCTCATAACTGGAAGTGTTTGTCAGTATATCTGAAATGACTAGGTTAGCTACGTTAGCTAGCTAGCTTACAGCAGATTTGCAGCGTTTGGTTTCTGCAGCTTTTAGTAAACGCTGCGCATGTCTCCTCAAGCTGCTGAATGTTCTCTAAATGCTGCATGTGTTGTCAAGTTGCTGAAGAAGTTTCTTCATGTGGAACATTTGGGTTTTTATATCTGCATCTTTCTGAAGCTGCTTCTCCTGATGGAAGAGGTTTGGGACGTTGGTTGCAATCTTTTTTATCATGATTTTTAAATATAAAATATAAAAGGCAGTTCCTCAAACATATCAAGTTACTAAACAGGAATAAGTTATTACATCCTGATTCTAATATCTGTGTTTTGCATTTGATCAATATCGGCTAAAGTTGATCAAAGTCTGATTGAGGTTGTTTTCCAGCGCTGCTTGCTCCGGCTGGCTCACTGCAAACGAGTTGTAATTATAATGTGATGAATGACATCATAAAAAAGATTCAGTGATCTCCAACGAGAGTCATCATTAGCAGATATCAGTGTCAATAGTCCGACACATTTTAGTTGGTTCTTCTGACAAAGTGTTAGTCAGTGAGCGTCAGAGGAGTGGGACACAACATGAGAGGAAACACAACTCTCTTTATTAAAACATTCCTGTCTTTGGGCTTTAGATGAACTCGCAGCGCCGTCAGAGACTCGCCTGTCGCTCCTAACAAAGGTTTCTGACAGCGAG
>NW_022987597.1:753671-766171 GCF_902827165.1 Trematomus bernacchii
ATTTCCCTACAGGGATGAATAAAGCTGTTTCTTATCTTATCTTACATCCTCTCCCGGGATGAACACATGTCTGCTTCTCCGCCCTGACCTCCACTTCTGTCTGTGCTCTGCGTTCAATGTTATCCGCCAGGAATCGGTAAACGAGACTCTCTGCAATGTGGTGAGACGTGGTGGAGTAAAAGATGGTGATCAGAAAAAAGCATTTAAAGTCCTGTCAAAGGACGGACAGACAGACTGAGAGCTGTAACTCTGTCTGATTCATCGTTAGTCTATAAAAAGTCTGATCATAAAAAGTGAAAAATGTCTTCCATAAATCCCCAAAGTCCAAGGTGACGTCTTTAAATGTCTTCTCCGAGCAACAGTCCGAAACCCAAAGATATTAGCGTGATATCAGACGGAGAAAAGCTGCTTTATTTTGGAGGATTTAGAACAGGAAATGATTGATTTGAAGCAATGACTTGATGAACATTGTCTTGATGTTTAGGTTTTCGGATGTTCAATTGTCCGGATATCGAAATGTCAAGACCTTAAGGTGTTTGAATGTCTGGATGACTGAATGTCTGGGTTTCTGGATGCCTGGAGGTCTGGGGGTTCAGATGTCTAGATTTGTGAGTGTTTAGATGTTTGAATGTCTGGATTTCTGGATGTTTTGATGTCTGCAGGTCTAGGTGTAAGGACATTCAGTTGTCCAGACTTTGATTGTTCAGTTGTCTATATCTTTAAATGTTCAGATGTATAGATATTTGGGTATTCAGATGTCTAGAGCTTTGGGTGTTCAGATGTCTAGATCTTTGGGTGTTCAGATGTCTAGATCTTTAGGTGTTCAGATGCCTAGATCTTTAGGTGTTCAGATGTCTAGATCTGTAGGTGTTCAGATGTCTAGATCTTTGGGTGTTCAGATGTCTAGATCTTTAGGTGTTCAGATGCCTAGATCTTTAGGTGTTCAGATGTCTAGATCTTTGGATGTTCAGATGTCTAGATCTTTAGGTGTTCAGATGCCTAGATCTTTAGGTGTTCAGATGTCTAGATCTTTGGGTGTTCAGATGCCGAGATCTTTGGGTGTTCAGATGCCTAGATCTTTAGGTGTTCAGATGCCTAGATCTTTGGGTGTTCAGATGCCTAGATCTTTAGGTGTTCAGATGTCTAGATCTTTGGGTGTTCAGATGCCTAGATCTTTGGGTGTTCAGATGCCTAGATCTTTGGGTGTTCAGATGCCTAGATCTTTAGGTGTTCAGATGTCTAGATATTTGGGTGTTCAGATGCCGAGATCTTTGGGTGTTCAGATGCCTAGATCTTTAGGTGTTCAGATGCCTAGATCTTTGGGTGTTCAGATGCCTAGATCTTTAGGTGTTCAGATGTCTAGATCTTTGGGTGTTCAGATGCCTAGATCTTTGGGTGTTCAGATGCCTAGATCTTTGGGTGTTCAGATGCCTAGATCTTTAGGTGTTCAGATGTCTAGATCTTTGGGTGTTCAGATGCCTAGATCTTTGGGTGTTCAGATGCCTAGATCTTTGGGTGTTCAGATGTCTAGATCTTTAGGTGTTCAGATGCCTAGATCTTTGGGTGTTCAGATGCCTAGATCTTTGGGTGTTCAGATGCCTAGATCTTTGGGTGTTCAGATGCCTAGATCTTTAGGTGTTCAGATGCCTAGATCTTTGGGTGTTCAGATGTCTAGATCTTTGGATGTTCAGATGTCTAGATCTTTGGGTGTTCAGATGTCTAGATCTTTAGGTGTTCAGATGCCTAGATCTTTAGGTGTTCAGATGTCTAGATCTTTGGATGTTCAGATGTCTAGATCTTTAGGTGTTCAGATGCCTAGATCTTTAGGTGTTCAGATGTCTAGATCTTTGGGTGTTCAGATGCCTAGATCTTTGGGTGTTCAGATGTCTAGATCTTTAGGTGTTCAGATGCCTAGATCTTTAGGTGTTCAGATGTCTAGATCTTTGGGTGTTCAGATGCCGAGATCTTTGGGTGTTCAGATGCCTAGATCTTTGGGTGTTCAGATGC
Source organism: Trematomus bernacchii (assembly GCF_902827165.1). Classification (NCBI taxonomy): domain Eukaryota; kingdom Metazoa; phylum Chordata; class Actinopteri; order Perciformes; family Nototheniidae; genus Trematomus; species Trematomus bernacchii. The sequence continues at coordinate 755,679 of NW_022987597.1, forward strand.
CTAGATCTTTGGGTGTTTCAGATGCCTAGATCTTTAGGTGTTCAGATGTCTAGATCTTTGGGTGTTCAGATGCCTAGATCTTTGGGTGTTCAGATGCCTAGATCTTTGGGTGTTCAGATGCCTAGATCTTTAGGTGTTCAGATGTCTAGATCTTTGGGTGTTCAGATGCCGAGATCTTTGGGTGTTCAGATGCCTAGATCTTTAGGTGTTCAGATGCCTAGATCTTTGGGTGTTCAGATGCCTAGATCTTTAGGTGTTCAGATGTCTAGATCTTTGGGTGTTCAGATGCCTAGATCTTTGGGTGTTCAGATGCCTAGATCTTTGGGTGTTCAGATGCCTAGATCTTTAGGTGTTCAGATGTCTAGATCTTTGGGTGTTCAGATGCCTAGATCTTTGGGTGTTCAGATGCCTAGATCTTTGGGTGTTCAGATGTCTAGATCTTTAGGTGTTCAGATGCCTAGATCTTTGGGTGTTCAGATGCCTAGATCTTTGGGTGTTCAGATGCCTAGATCTTTGGGTGTTCAGATGCCTAGATCTTTAGGTGTTCAGATGCCTAGATCTTTGGGTGTTCAGATGCCTAGATCTTTGGGTGTTCAGATGTCTAGATATTTGGTTGTTCAGATGTCTAGATCTTTGGGTGTTCAGATGTCTAGATCTTTGGGTGTTCAGATGTCTAGATCTTTAGGTGTTCAGATGCCTAGATCTTTGGGTGTTCAGATGTCTAGATCTTTGGATGTTCAGATGTCTAGATCTTTGGGTGTTCAGATGCCTAGATCTTTGGGTGTTCAGATGTCTAGATCTTTAGGTGTTCAGATGTCTAGATCTTTGGGTGTTCAGATGTCTAGATCTTTGGGTGTTCAGATGCCTAGATCTTTGGGTGTTCAGATGCCTAGATCTTTGGGTGTTCAGATGCCTAGATCTTTGGGTGTTCAGATGCCTAGATCTTTAGGTGTTCAGATGCCTAGATCTTTGGGTGTTCAGATGCCTAGATCTTTGGGTGTTCAGATGCCTAGATCTTTGGGTGTTCAGATGTCTAGATCTTTAGGTGTTCAGATGCCTAGATCTTTGGGTGTTCAGATGCCTAGATCTTTGGGTGTTCAGATGCCTAGATCTTTGGGTGTTCAGATGCCTAGATCTTTAGGTGTTCAGATGCCTAGATCTTTGGGTGTTCAGATGTCTAGATCTTTGGGTGTTCAGATGTCTAGATCTTTGGGTGTTCAGATGTCTAGATCTTTAGGTGTTCAGATGCCTAGATCTTTAGGTGTTCAGATGTCTAGATCTTTGGATGTTCAGATGTCTAGATCTTTAGGTGTTCAGATGCCTAGATCTTTAGGTGTTCAGATGTCTAGATCTTTGGGTGTTCAGATGCCTAGATCTTTGGGTGTTCAGATGTCTAGATCTTTAGGTGTTCAGATGCCTAGATCTTTAGGTGTTCAGATGTCTAGATCTTTGGGTGTTCAGATGCCGAGATCTTTGGGTGTTCAGATGCCTAGATCTTTAGGTGTTCAGATGCCTAGATCTTTGGGTGTTCAGATGCCTAGATCTTTAGGTGTTCAGATGTCTAGATCTTTGGGTGTTCAGATGCCTAGATCTTTGGGTGTTCAGATGCCTAGATCTTTGGGTGTTCAGATGCCTAGATCTTTAGGTGTTCAGATGTCTAGATCTTTGGGTGTTCAGATGCCGAGATCTTTGGGTGTTCAGATGCCTAGATCTTTAGGTGTTCAGATGCCTAGATCTTTGGGTGTTCAGATGCCTAGATCTTTAGGTGTTCAGATGTCTAGATCTTTGGGTGTTCAGATGCCTAGATCTTTGGGTGTTCAGATGCCTAGATCTTTGGGTGTTCAGATGCCTAGATCTTTAGGTGTTCAGATGTCTAGATCTTTGGGTGTTCAGATGCCTAGATCTTTGGGTGTTCAGATGCCTAGATCTTTGGGTGTTCAGATGTCTAGATCTTTAGGTGTTCAGATGCCTAGATCTTTGGGTGTTCAGATGCCTAGATCTTTGGGTGTTCAGATGCCTAGATCTTTGGGTGTTCAGATGCCTAGATCTTTAGGTGTTCAGATGCCTAGATCTTTGGGTGTTCAGATGCCTAGATCTTTGGGTGTTCAGATGTCTAGATATTTGGTTGTTCAGATGTCTAGATCTTTGGGTGTTCAGATGTCTAGATCTTTGGGTGTTCAGATGTCTAGATCTTTAGGTGTTCAGATGCCTAGATCTTTGGGTGTTCAGATGTCTAGATCTTTGGATGTTCAGATGTCTAGATCTTTGGGTGTTCAGATGCCTAGATCTTTGGGTGTTCAGATGTCTAGATCTTTAGGTGTTCAGATGCCTAGATCTTTGGATGTTCAGATGTCTAGATCTTTGGGTGTTCAGATGTCTAGATCTTTAGGTGTTCAGATGTCTAGATCTTTGGGTGTTCAGATGTCTAGATCTTTGGGTGTTCAGATGCCTAGATCTTTGGGTGTTCAGATGCCTAGATCTTTGGGTGTTCAGATGCCTAGATCTTTGGGTGTTCAGATGCCTAGATCTTTAGGTGTTCAGATGCCTAGATCTTTGGGTGTTCAGATGCCTAGATCTTTGGGTGTTCAGATGTCTAGATATTTGGTTGTTCAGATGTCTAGATCTTTGGGTGTTCAGATGTCTAGATCTTTGGGTGTTCAGATGTCTAGATCTTTAGGTGTTCAGATGCCTAAATCTTTGGGTGTTCAGATGCCTAGATCTTTGGGTGTTCAGATGTCTAGATCTTTGGGTGTTCAGATGCCTAGATCTTTGGATGTTCAGATGTCTAGATCTTTAGGTGTTCAGATGTCTAGATCTTTAGGTGTTCAGATGTCTAGATCTTTGGGTGTTCAGATGCCTAGATCTTTAGGTGTTCAGATGCCTAGATCTTTAGGTGTTCAGATGCCTAGATCTTTGGGTGTTCAGATGCCTAGATCTTTAGGTGTTCAGATGCCGAGATCTTTGGGTGTTCAGATGCCGAGATCTTTGGGTGTTCAGATGTCTAGATCTTTGGGTGTTCAGGTGTATAGATATTTGGGTATTCAGATGTCTAGATCTTTGGGTGTTCAGATGCCTAGATCTTTAGGTGTTCAGATGTCTAGATCTTTGGGTGTTCAGATGCCGAGATCTTTGGGTGTTCAGATGTCTAGATCTTTGGGTGTTCAGGTGTATAGATATTTGGGTATTCAGATGTCTAGATCTTTGGGTGTTCAGATGCCTAGATCTTTGGGTGTTCAGATGTCTAGATCTTTGGGTGTTCAGATGCCTAGATCTTTAGGTGTTCAGATGTCTAGATCTTTGGGTGTTCAGATGCCGAGATCTTTGGGTGTTCAGATGTCTAGATCTTTGGGTGTTCAGGTGTATAGATATTTGGGTATTCAGATGTCTAGATCTTTGGGTGTTCAGATGCCTAGATCTTTGGGTGTTCAGATGTCTAGATCTTTGGGTGTTCAGATGTCTGGGTGGAAGGTTGTTGATCCCCAGCCTCCACAGTAAAGATATTGCTCCCGATGGCCAACAGTGTTTGAATGTGTCTCTTGGAGTCCGGTTGTTGTGATGTCTGACTTTCTGGATCTCTTGATGTCTGGGTATCTTGATGTCCGAATGCCTCAGTTTTGTGGTCTCTGGATATCTAGATGTGTGGACGTTTTGTTGTCGAAGTGTCTTGGTGTCTGAATGAATGTCTGTGTCTCTGGATGTGTTGGTGTCTCTGTGTTTCTGTGTCTCTGTGTCTCTGGATGTTCAGATGTCTGGATGTGTTGGTGTGTTGGTGTCTGAGTCTCTGTGTCTCTGGGTCTCTAGGTGTCTGATTGTCTGGATGTGTAGATATCTGTGTGTGTCTCCTGCAGTTCTCCTGTGCTCCGGTGCTCTCTGTCACAGAGGATTCCTGTGTCTTCGCTGTGAGACTGAACTCTAATCTGACAAACGGCAAAGAGATGGAGGAGGAGACATTTAGCTGCGACACTGATCGTGCTAAGCATCCTTTCTCCTGCTTCACACCAACGTCTCCTCCTATCATCTCTGACTTCTCACATTTAACTGTCACTTGTTCAGCCAGCCATGTGACTCTACCTTCCTCTGGCCTTTAAATGTTCCCTGACCTCCTCCATCAAACCCAGATCTTTATACTGTCAGGGCTTCTCATGGCTTCAGTTTAGATTTAAATCATCTTTAAAATCATGTTTTACTATACTACACACACTTTACATTCTCTCAAATGACTTGACATTGACTGCTATAATCAAAAGTATATTTTACATTATGAGACTACCATTATTAATCACTAATAGACATAGAAATGCCTTATTCTTGTTGAAGCTGCTTAAGATTTGGAGTTTATTTTTATATTTTTATATATTTAGGAACATTGCACCATGTACACTGTTTGTATTTAGTAAGTAAAATCATAAACTGTAAGTAACTAATGTAGTCAAATAAAACAAAAACAATTACAACAATATTTTAAAGTTCAATAAAATATTATGTAAATGCAATATTTGAGTGATATGCTAACATACTTTTCAACTCAAAGTATATTATTCCATCTTTAATACCATTCATATTCCCAGTTAGATTCAAGGTGAGCAAGGCTCTCCATCCCATAGAGTGTATCCACAAAGAAACACAATATGTAGATTACTTTGTAAATGCAAATATGAATTTACTTCATGTTTTGTCGGTACATCTCTGCAGGAAAGCCCCGAGTGTATTTGTTTCTCTGAGCAGCGTTTCCTCTCAAGCTGTCAGACTGAGGATTAGTCTTATCTTAAACGCAGGCATTAAACCTGTTTTCTCTAATTGTGTTTCCGTCTGGAGGCTCAGCTAAATGACTCCTGTCTGCTGGCGGTCGACTTTAAATCTGCAGAGACTCGCAGTCTGGCTTCTTTTTGTTCTGTTGGACTTTCCTGTCCTGCAGAGACGAACTGAGTCCCAGCCGGAGACACTTCCCCCCGTGAGACGGATAAATACACCGGGACTAACACAGGTCGTCAGTTTGAGCTCAGAGGAAGTCATTTCTGCCTCACGCATGATCATATGCAGAAACGCTGATAAGATAAGATAACATAAGGACTTTATTAATACCGAACGAAACACGGCATGGCACAGAATAACACATTTAAAGAGTAGAAATAAACAATTCTAATATATAAACATCTCAAAACAGAAATAGAAATAAACCAGCAAAGTGTACTCATTCCAATTACAGGGCCTCGAAAGAGTCCTGTATTGTTATTTTTCGTCACTACCTCCCCGAGTCGGTGTCTGTAGACACACACTCACACACACACTCACACTCACACACTCACACACACACACTCTCACACACACACACACACACACACACACAACACACACACACACACTCACACACACACACACACAAGAATACCCGAATATACTCACAAACGCACACACTAAACATACATGCTCCGAATGCACTCGTTGACAGGACAGTACATCTACACGTGACACAAACACACATGAAACTAATGAACAGGAACACTGCCCAACTTGTTCTCTTTTTAGAGAGTGAGAAAAACATTCAGATGACGTGAAGATACAAAATCTATGAACTGTCTGACAAATAAAAAGTCTATTGAACGGCCAATTTGACACAATAAATGCAGGACATAATTCACATCAAGTGTGCATGGAATGGGATATTCACTTGAATATAAATATAAAATGTACAGTGTGAATGAAAATGATTCATGCTCTCACATTGAACCAGAACTAGATGTGATTCAGATACAGAAAGATAATGATTAATATGTCTTTCATTGCATTCACATTTCTAGCTTGGATTTAGACTCGTACCATTTCTTTTAAGATTCAAATACAGAACCCAGAAAATGTTTTTTTATCTGCCGGTTCGGGTGTTTTCAGGCGACTAAAGGACCGCTTTGTCTGCTAACAGTCTGACAGAAGTGGGTCAGAAGAGATGCTACACGGAGGAGAAGGGTTTATCGTTGATACACATGGCTGAGCAGAGAGATATGAAACAGGAGAAGCAGACACCAGGCGCGCCGGATTCATTTTAGAAGTGGGGGGGGCCAAAAAAGTGCGTGTGTATGGCCCAATCCCAAACCACGCCCTACACCCTACCCCTACACACTCCCCCTCCGTGGAGTGAACTCCGTGGAGTGACACATGAGGCTCCTCCTGTCAGATGGAGGGAGCCAGCTGCAAGCTTTGGGACAAACTCCCCTCTCTCCTCAGAAACAGGAAATGCCGTAACTGTATCAACGGTATCAAATCAGCATCTCTTTGACACAACATGTAAATTAAGAACTCAAATAAAACTCCAAACATCTCTAATTGTGTTACTTTTTTGTAAAGCTCTTTTAGTTTTAAACCTGATGTTTATAAGCTTCTTAGTTTTTGCAACAGTCTGTAAATATACACAACTTTATAATAAAATGCACACATTTACCTTTTTCTAGACTAAACACAGGTAGATCCTCAGTTAAAAACATATGAGGTTATCATGAGGTTGTTCACATCGCAGTTTATCAGTGGATGTTTGCTGGAAGCACAATAACTGCATGTTTTGCATTGCTTTTAAATGTCAGTTAATATAGTGGAGAGAGACTCCCGATACATTAGATTTATAAGTTCATTAATTGTCTCATGATGCATATTTCCCGGTGAGCATGAAGCTTTTCAGAGTGGGGTTTTTCTCAGCTACGAGTTCTTTTGGAAATTGCTCTCCTTATCCGCCCTGATTATGCCCCCTAACCCTAACCCTTATCCGCACGCCCCCTGATTGCTCTGTCGGGTTAGAAACTGCAGACAGCGCAGTTGCTCCATCATTCCATCTCTTCTTTTTCCCTGCTCAATACGCTGTTGTTTGACAAGCTGCATGTTGACTGGTGTTTGACTGAAGAAAGCGCACTTTAATACACTCTCTGTGGAAATGAGACTTTTCGTGGCTGTCCAGGAGGCTTGGGCACTTTTTCCAGTTATTAACTCGGATATTAACAAAGCTATCATCTCCACAGTTTGAGAAAGTTACAAGCCGTTTGACAGCAAATCTGCATATTTCACAGAAGGCCCGTTTAGTGGTTTTGCAAAGAATTAACCACTCTCTGTTTTTGTACCATTCTGCGTTGAAGTACCTTTCTCTTTGCCCAGACGATCTAGCGGTCAGTTAGCTGCAGCTTTACCCGTCTCAATGTCCCGACAACAAACCTCCATGCAGTCGGAACCAGCCTGTTTCGGTTCAACGACGGCGGTGGCGGCGGTTTTGACAGTCTCTGCCGCAGAGCTGCTGCTTTTGGGTTCATCTGGCTTCGCTGGTTCTATGATTGATGAAGGTCCAGGCTCCGGAGACGTGGATGTCAGGGATGTGACCTTCCAGTTGTTAATTTAAGTTTAGATTGACTGTTTAGTTTTCTTCTGCGCTGGTTCTTCTGACGTGTTTGCAAGTGTATCTATTCTTTCTATCTAGGTTAACGGCTGACACACACAGAACAACGTGACAAATAAACAAATCTAAGCTTTTTTATTGGTTGTAATTTACATGGATACATTTGAATGGTGTGACAATGTCCTATTTGATTGGGTTAAAATGTACATATTCTTCCTGTTATGCCTGCTTTATTTTACCTAATGCAAAGTGACCTGCTCCATCGAAATCAGTCGCATTGACGCGAATACACATTTTGAGTTGTATACACTGCTGGAAAGAAGAGATTCATAACTTTCTAATGATATCAGGATTGTTGTTGTTCTCCAAATATTAAGCAAAATATGTCACATGATATAATGACTGTTACAGAGTCATCATTTTGAGAGAAAGGCCTTTAAAGTTTCCTCTTCTCTGGATCGATCTGATTGATTAGCGGAGCAAATGATCAAAGTAGTACGAAGGGAAGATAGGGGAAGCCCGCGAGTGAGTATACGTGTGTTTGTGTATTTTTGCGTTTGTGTGCATTGTGTTTGTTTCCCGGGGAAAACACTCAGGAGAAACACCGGCTGCTGTTCTGCCTGCAGTGACGTTACGTTACTCCGTTGCTTGTAATTATGTCTACAAGCTTCAAAGTTGTATTTATTATCTGAATTTGCCGAAACAAGTTTAATATTCTGAAAGCCAAGACTTTGTTTATTTGAAATCAGATAAAAACAAACTGTCACGGACCCTGCCGTGTTATCTATGATTACTATACGCCTTACATTCATAATGTCAGCAGAGGGAGGGGGAGCGGCGTGTGGAACAGCAGAGTGGCGAGTGAGAGCTTTACAAGCTTCAAACATGCCTGTAGCTAATGAGATTGAATATAACAATCAAACATAACAAAATATACACAGCTATCAGATCGCGTTTTAGATGCGACTTTAGAGTAGAGGGGAATTATTGAAACGGGATTTGTACAGTGTTCCACGGCATCCGCGCTGCGAAAATGTGGGGCAGGGCTGAAAAGCGGGGGGGGCCAATGGCCCCCTGGCCCCCCCACTTCCGGCGCCCTTGGCAGACACAACCTAAAACATTTAGTCTTAAATATGACGGGACCAAACGAAATTCGGGATTGAAGGACTATTACAGCAATAAACGTTTTTTGGGACTTTCTCTAAAACCAGTGTGGGAGAGAAAGTCCCTCTGAAGGAACACAGGGATTTTTGCATCTGCAGACCATTTACATGCACTAATACCTATAGACTACAGGAGAGGGAACACCACAGAAGAAGAACAGGGACTCTTTAAGGTGGCAACGCTGCAACATTTAGAGATGTTCTGAATGCAATGCAAAGAAACACACGAGAGAGGTTCTGGTCCATGTGGGGGTTATTCATAATGTCGTTTTTTAAACCCATAGATATTTCACTGGGTTAAATCTCACAGCTGCAACACAGGGACCGTGTTCTCCTTCGATTCTGACTTGTTTTAACACGGGTGAGATCTCATTCCTGTAAGAAAGTGTTTCCCTCGCTGCCTTCATCACATCTAGAGTTTATATCTGATGCATATGCCGCGCTGCGCTCAGATACAAGTCAGAGGTTTTTGTGGATGAATCTGCAGGATGTGTGTGTGTGTGTGTGTTGTGTGTGTGTGTGTGTGTGTGTGTGTGTGTGTGTGTGTGTGTGTGTGTGTGTGTGTGTGTGTGTGTGTGTGTGTGTGTGTGTGTGTGTGTGTGTGTGTGTGTGTGTGTGTGTGTGTTTCGTAGAGTGTAAAGGAATCACAGCAGCCTCATGTTTCTGCTCGGCTGCACAGAGAGGTTGTAACGGAGGGTTTAAAATGAAAGTGCTCCTCACCTGGGAAATGTCATTTACACTTCCTGTGAGAGAGGAGCCTCAGAGACAGGAAACATTCCTCCTGAGGGACGTCTTCAGGCTGCTGACTGGGTTTCAGGTCACAGACCAGAACTGAGAGGAGGTTTCTGATAATATGAGACTCTTTAAAGTAGAGAGTCCTGCTGGATGGTGTTTGCTGAGAGCGGGGAGAGGCTGCAGGTCTGTTAGAGTTTTAAAACTGCGCCTGAAAAGTGAGATCTTAAAGTATGGAAAGTAGAGACACTACTTACTGATTTACACCTGAACATCAGCAGGAGAGGACTCTTTAAAGTAGAGACACTACATACTGATATACACCTGAACATCAGCAGGAGAGGACTCTTTAAAGTAGAGACACTACATACTGATATACACCTGAACATCAGCAGGAGAGGACTCTTAAAGTAGAGACACTACATACTGATATACACCTAAACATCAGCAGGAGAGGACTCTTTAAAGTAGAGACACTACATACTGATATACACCTAAACATCAGCAGGAGAGGACTCTTTAAAGTAGATACACTACTTACTGATATACACCTGAACATCAGCAGGAGAGGACTCTTTAAAGTAGAGACACTACATACTGATATACACCTGAACATCAGCAGGAGAGGACTCTTTAAAGTAGAGACACTACATGCTGATATACACCTGAACATCAGCAGGAGAGGACTCTTTAAAGTAGAGACACTACATACTGATATACACCTAAACATCAGCAGGAGAGGACTCTTTAAAGTAGAGACACTACATACTGATATACACCTAAACATCAGCAGGAGAGGACTCTTTAAAGTAGAGACACTACATACTGATATACACCTAAACATCAGCAGGAGAGGACTCTTTAAAGTAGATACACTACTTACTGATATACACCTGAACATCAGCAGGAGAGGACTCTTTAAAGTAGAGACACTACATACTGATATACACCTGAACATCAGCAGGAGAGGACTCTTTAAAGTAGATACACTACTTACTGATATACACCTGAACATCAGCAGGAGAGGACTCTTTAAAGTAGAGACACTACATACTGATATACACCTGAACATCAGCAGGAGAGGACTCTTTAAAGTAGAGACACTACATACTGATATACACCTGAACATCAGCAGGAGAGGACTCTTTAAAGTAGAGACACTACATACTGATATACACCTGAACCTCAGCAGGAGAGGACTCTTTAAAGTAGAGACACTACATACTGAT
>NW_022987597.1:771171-791171 GCF_902827165.1 Trematomus bernacchii
ATACAATACGTATCACAACGGAAACCAGGGGACACTAAAAAGTGACGCACACAGCTTGGACGGAGCGCTTGGTGACGTTCAGGATTAGCTAACCTAGTAACATCAGAAGGAGTCATGTGACCACATTGTTAAAATAAGCCCATAAAACATTTTAGGTAAGTTTCCAACAACGTCACTCTTTAGTGTCCCCTGGTCTCCCAGCTGTGTGCGTCACTCTTTAGTGTCCCCTGGTCTCCCAGCTGTGTGCGTCACTCTTTAGTGTCCCCTGGTCCCTCAGCTGTGTGCGTCACTCTTTAGTGTCCCCTGGTCTCCCCAGCTGTGTGCGTCACTCTTTAGTGTCCCCTGGTCTCCCAGCTGTGTGCGTCACTCTTTAGTGTCCCCTGGTCTCCCGGCTGTGTGCGTCACTCTTTAGTGTCCCCTGGTCTCCCAGCTGTGTGCGTCACTCTTTAGTGTCCCCTGGTCTCTCAGCTGTGTGCGTCACTCTTTAGTGTCCCCTGGTCTCCCAGCTGTGTGCGTCACTCCTTAGTGTCCCCTGGTCTCCCAGCTGTGTGCGTCACTCTTTAGTGTCCCCTGGTCTCCCAGCTGTGTGCGTCACTCTTTAGTGTCCCCTGGTCTCCCGGCTGTGTGCGTCACTCTTTAGTGTCCCCTGGTCTCCCAGCTGTGTGCGTCACTCTTTAGTGTCCCCTGGTCTCTCAGCTGTGTGCGTCACTCTTTAGTGTCCCCTGGTCTCCCAGCTGTGTGCGTCACTCCTTAGTGTCCCCTGGTCTCCCAGCTGTGTGCGTCACTCTTTAGTGTCCCCTGGTCTCCCAGCTGTGTGCGTCACTCTTTAGTGTCCCCTGGTCCCTCAGCTGTGTGCGTCACTCTTTAGTGTCCCCTGGTCTCCCAGCTGTGTGCGTCACTCTTTAGTGTCCCCTGGTCTCCCAGCTGTGTGCGTCACTCTTTAGTGTCCCCTGGTCTCCCAGCTGTGTGCGTCACTCTTCAGTGTCCCCTGGTCTCCCAGCTGTGTGCGTCACTCTTCAGTGTCCCCTGGTCTCCCAGCTGTGTGCGTCACTCTTTAGTGTCCCCTGGTCCCTCAGCTGTGTGCGTCACTCTTTTGTGTCCCCTGGTCTCCCAGCTGTGTGCGTCACTCTTTTGTGTCCCCTGGTCTCCCAGCTGTGTGCGTCACTCTTTTGTGTCCCCTGGTCTCCCAGCTGTGTGCGTCACTCTTTTGTGTCCCCTGGTCTCCCAGCTGTGTGCGTCACTCTTCAGTTATTCTCTTCTCTCTGCGCTGCCTCTCACATGTAACATGACATCCTAAAAGGTGCGTTTGTTTTATTCACCTGGTCTTTGCTGTGTTTCAGGCTTCGATGCGTACTTCACCTCTCGGACTCTGGAGAACAACCGCAGGAACGTCTGGTTCGCTGAGTACTGGGAGGAGAACTTCAACTGCAAACTGATGAGTTCCTCCAAGAAGGACGACAGCAGCAGGAAGTGCACCGGTCAGTAAATACTCGTTAGTGACTCGTTAAGTGATGATTAGCTGAGAGTTATTGATTGACTGATTTAGAACTGTAGAGGAGATTAACAGACATGAGCAGCAGAGGATAGGAAAGTGAAGAGTCTGAGCTGGTGGTGATCAGGATGATGAAGAGCAGGAGAGTTCTTCTGACCTGGGAACTGGATGTGATTTAAAAAAAAATCGATTATTTTTTAAGATGAATTTACCTTTGTCAATTGATGTGATTTATTTTTTCAACCAAAAAATACTGTATCTCTTGGTTAAATGGTTGATGGATGATTGATGGACGATTGATGGATGATTGATGGACGGTTGATGGTTGATCGATGTATGGTTGATGGATGGTTGATGGACGGTTGATGGACGATTGATGGTTGATCGATGTATGGTTGATGGATGGTTGATGGACGGTTGATGGTTGATCGATGTATGGTTGATGGATGGTTGATGGACGATTGATGGATGATTGATGGTTGATCGATGGATGGTTGATGGACGATTGATGGATGATTGATGGACGATTGATGGTTGATCGATGTATGGTTGATGGATGGTTGATGGACGATTGATGGATGATTGATGGACGATTGATGGTTGATCGATGTATGGTTGATGGATGGTTGATGGACGATTGATGGATGATTGATGGACGATTGATGGACGGTTGATGGACGGTTGATGGTTGATCGATGTATGATTGATGGACGCTTGATGGATGCTTGATGGACGATTGATGGATGATTGATGGACGATTGATGGACGATTGATGGACGGTTGATGGACGGTTGATGGTTGATCGATGTATGATTGATGGACGCTTGATGGATGCTTGATGGACGATTGATGGACGATTGATGGACGATTGATGGATGATTGATGGTTGATCGATGGATGGTTGATGGATGATTGATGGACGATTGATGGACGGTTGATGGACGGTTGATGGTTGATCGATGTATGATTGATGGACGCTTGATGGATGCTTGATGGACGATTGATGGATGATTGATGGACGATTGATGGACGATTGATGGACGATTGATGGACGATTGATGGATGATTGATGGTTGATCGATGGATGGTTGATGGATGATTGATGGACGATTGATGGATGGTCAATGGACGATTGATGGACAATTGATGGATGGTCGATGGACGATTGATGGACGATTGATGGTTGATCTCAGAACTTATTTAAATGTGATTTGATGAAAGTAAATCTTAGGGCAAAGAGTGAAACCCTTTAGCTGTGACACATTTATAAAACACTTTACAGAATCCCCTGTTTTAACTCGCACCTATAATCATGCTGGTCCAAATGCATTTTCGTCCAAATAAAGTTCTAATTTGAAATGTTGATGCTTCAAATTCAATAACACTTTGATAAATGCTGTGACTGTTTGAAACACTTTTCCACAAACCCCTAAAAGCACTTTTATATTCATAAACACATCTGTTGTCCTTTTATCTGTTTACCACTAACTCAAAGTGTTTTATGACCCATTTATTTATTGTGTTTATAAAGCCTATGAATCTATGGTTCATGCAGGGTAACAATATGTTTAGTTTGAGGTCAGTTTATTCCACGGAACAGATGCAGGACTCAGTTCAGCTGGGACTCTGAACAGGGTTGTTTTTTGATTATATATTTCAGTATTTGAGCCGTCTGTGGATGTTTAATACCCCGGAGACGAGCCTCAGCTGCTGTCCCTCGGTTTGTTTGCTGTGCAGGATTTAGTAAATAAATATGTATATGGTTTCCATTCTGCAAACATTTTGACCTAAAAAACTTCTGAGAAGGATTCAGACGTGGTAACAACAACAACTGAGGACACAATGAGAAGAATACCTGGGATTGTTTTAATGTCCATTAAAGCCTCCTTACAATACATCTATAATAAATCCCACTCTCAGGCCTCAATGTGACAAGACAATGGGTTTTAGGGGTTTTAATAAAATACAAGTAAAACCTTTCTTTTAAATGTAGTTTTTATCTTGCATAAAAACATAAACATGAAAATATGCAATCATTACATTACATGACATGTTACTTGTTAGACGCTTTTATCCAAAGCGACTTACATACTCAATACTGAGGACAATCCCCACAGGAGCACTTTGGGGTGAAGTGTCTCAGGGACACAACGACATGCTGACTGCAGTGGGGTTTGAACCTGTGCTCCCCTGATCCCAACACCAACGCACTCTCCACTGCGCCACACGCCTCCGCAATCAAACAAACTCACGGATAATATTGTAATGACATGTATTATTATTATTATTATTATTAATACAATAAATTACATAAACGTAAGAAATTATATACATATAAAGTATATACAATTAAAGGTTGAATTAAATGAATTGTGAACAGTTGATTGTAATTATGTAGAAGAAAATGTATAGAATTAAAATGTCAAATTAAATGTAATTTCAATACAAATATTTATACTGAAAGAATAAAATGCCAGCAAGAATATTTATACAAATATTGAAAAGTTAAAGATAAAATAAACACTGAAAATTGAATGAATTGTACAAAAAAATAATTAAAGTAAAATTCGAAATACAAAGATAAAATTAAATATAGTTAAAATATCTTAATAGAAACACAAAGTTACATGTATAGGTATTGAGAGACTACATTAATAGCAGAATCAGTGCTGTACATCATGACCTGCTCTCACTGCAACACCTTGGACAATCATGTGTTAAAAACCCGTTCACTGAAACTGTTTAATGTGCATTTATAAAAAACATGCTTGGTTCAATCGAACAGGAAATGAAACCTTGGTAATTAATCTGGTGATTGTTTGAGATCCCTCTCTGTGTTTCTGCTGGTATCACCTCCTGAGTCACTTCGTCCTGTTTCTCTGTGATCTGCTCATTAGCACATATTCTCTCTCTGAGTGAAACAGCTGCTTCTATTAGGCAGCAATCAGCCGTACATCAGAGATAAGAGGTCACAAATCAGCAGACTGACGCAGATTCCAAAACACTCATTATTCTGAGTATGTTACATTGTATAAGCAATACATGCTGGTTGGTTAAATGGTTGGTTGGTTGGTTGGTTGGTTGGTTGGTTGGTTGGTTGGTTGGTTGTCTTTGTCTTTATTAGGATCACCATTAGCACTAGCATGATCATTGGCTATTCTTGTTAGCCAATGTTAGTTGGTCGGTCGGTTTGTTGGTTAAATGTTTGATTGGTTAAATATTTGTTTGGTTGGTTTAATTGTTGGTTGGTTTAATGTTTGGTAGGTCGGTTGGATGGTTAGTTGAATAAATGGTTGGTTGGTTGGTTGGTTGGTTGGTTGGTTGGATGGTTAGATGGATAGTTAAATAGTCGGTTGGTTGGTTGGTTGGTTGGTTGGTTGGTTCAGAAAAAGTGAACAATAAGTGAGCTTTATTAAATAAAAACAAACCAGGAAGACTTGTTGAGGGCAGACAGGGGGAATCCAGAATAAAGACAAACAACCAGGAGCTGTTATTAACGAAACAATCTTTGTAACAGTTTATTTAAATACTGAATTCATTCACATGTACTTGGCGATGTAGTAAAATATCTAGTTATACAAGATCTGGATTCAAAGCTAAACTGAACGTAAACGGGAGGCGTGAAGAAGTGGGTTTTGCAAACTATGTGATCTTTAAGGGGTTCATTTTGTTTGCTGGAGCCACATCAAGAGAGTGTGCAGATCATGTTGTGGTGCAAATAAAAGTCAAAATAAACTGTGGGTAAAATACATCTCGTCCTACATTTGAATAGAGATGTGCCTCAACTCAGATTTAAAAAACACTTTTTGAGGAGCAGCGATTAGCTTCGTCTCCCTTTAGTTTCCGTCTGTTTCCTGAAGGCTGGAGAGGGAATGAGGTCTGAAGAGTCTGAGAGGCTGGAGAGGGAATGAGGTCTGAAGAGTCCTGAGAGGCTGGAGAGGGAATGAGGTCTGAAGAGTCTGAGAAGACTGAGAGAGGGAATGAGGTCTGAAGAGTCTGAGAGACTGGAGAGGGAATGAGGTCTGAAGAGTCCTGAGAGGGCTGGAGCTAGGGGAAGGGAATGAGGTCTGAAGAGTCTGAGAGGCTGGAGAGGGAATGAGGTCTGAAGAGTCTGAGAGGCTGGAGAGGGAATGAGGTCTGAAGAGTCTGAGAGGCTGGAGAGGGAATGAGGTCTGAAGAGTCTGAGAGGCTGGAGAGTGGAATGAAGGTCTGGAAGAGTCATGAGACTGGAGAGGGAATGAG
Organism: Trematomus bernacchii; assembly: GCF_902827165.1. Classification (NCBI taxonomy): domain Eukaryota; kingdom Metazoa; phylum Chordata; class Actinopteri; order Perciformes; family Nototheniidae; genus Trematomus; species Trematomus bernacchii. The sequence goes on from NW_022987597.1 coordinate 776,906, forward strand.
GTCTGAAGAGTCTGAGAGGACTGGAGAGGGAATGAGGTCTGAAGAGTCTGAAGAGGCTGGAGAGGGAATGAGGTCTAAAGAGTCTGAGAGGCTGAGAGGGAATGAAGGTCTGAAAGAGTCTGAAGAGGCTGTGAGAGGGAATGAGGTCTGAAGAGTCTGAGGGGCTTGAGAGGGAATGAGGTCTGTGAAGAGTCTAGCGAGACTGGAGAGGGAATGAGGTCTAAAGAGTCTGAGAGGCTGGAGAGGGAATGAGGTCTGAAGAGTCTGAGAGGCTTGAGGGAGGAATGAGGTCTGAAGAGTCTGAGAGGCTTGAGAGGGAATGAGGTCTGAAGAGTCTGAGAGACTGGAGAGGGAATGAGGTCTGAAGAGTCTGAGAGGCTTGAGAGGGAATGAGGTCTGAAGAGTCTGAGAGGCTGAGAGGGAATGAGGTCTGAAGAGTCTGAGAGGACTGGAGAGGATGAGGTCTGAAGAGTCTGAGAGACTGGAGAGGGAATGAGGTCCTGAAGAGTCTGAGAGGCTTGAGAGGGAATGAGGTCTGAAGAGTCTGAGAGGCTTGAGAGGGAATGAGGTCTGAAGAGTCTGAGAGACTGGAGAGGGAATGAGGTCTAAAGAGTCTGAGAGGCTGGAGAGGGAATGAGGTCTGAAGAGTCTGAGAGACTGGAGAGGGAAGGAATGAGGTCTGAAGAGTCTGAGAGGCTGGAGAGGGAATGAGGTCCTGAAGAGTCTGAGAGGCTTGAGAGGGAATGAGGTCTGAAGAGTCTGAGAGGCTTGAGAGGGAATGAGGTCTGAAGAGTCTGAGAGGCTTGAGAGGGAATGAGGTCTGAGAGTCTGTAGAGACTGGAGAGGGAATGAGGTCTGAAGAGTCTGAGAGGCTTGAGAGGGAATGAGGTCTGAGAGTCTGAGAGGCTGGAGAGGGAATGAGGTTCTGAAGAGTCTGAGAGACTGGAGAGGGAATGAGGTCTGAAGAGTCTGAGAGGCTGGAGAGGGAATGAGGTCTGAAGAGTCTGAGAGACTGGAGAGGGAATGAGGTCTGAAGAGTCTGAGAGGCTGGAGAGGGAATGAGGTCTGAAGAGTCTGAGAGACTGGAGAGGGAATGAGGTCTGAAGAGTCTGAGAGGCTGGAGAGGGAATGAGGTCTGAAGAGTCTGAGAGACTGGAGAGGGAATGAGGTCTGAAGAGTCTGAGAGGCTGGAGAGGGAATGAGGTCTGAAGAGTCTGAGAGGCTGGAGAGGGAATGAGGTCTGAAGAGTCTGAGAGGCTTGAGAGGGAATGAGGTCTGAAGAGTCTGAGAGACTGGAGAGGGAATGAGGTCTGAAGAGTCTGAGAGGCTTGAGAGGGAATGAGGTCTGAAGAGTCTGAGAGACTGGAGAGGGAATGAGGTCTGAAGAGTCTGAGAGGCTGGAGAGGGAATGAGGTCTGAAGAGTCTGAGAGACTGGAGAGGGAATGAGGTCTGAAGAGTCTGAGAGGCTGGAGAGGGAATGAGGTCTGAAGAGTCTGAGAGGCTTGAGAGGGAATGAGGTCTGAAGAGTCTGAGAGACTGGAGAGGGAATGAGGTCTGAAGAGTCTGAGAGGCTGGAGAGGGAATGAGGTCTGAAGAGTCCTGAGAGGCTTGAGAGGGAATGAGGTCTGAAGAGTCTGAGAGACTGGAGAGGGAATGAGGTCTGAAGAGTCTGAGAGACTGGAGAGGGAATGAGGTCTGAAGAGTCTGAGAGGCTGGAGAGGGAATGAGGTCTGAAGAGTCTGAGAGACTGGAGAGGGAATGAGGTCTGAAGAGTCTGAGAGGCTGGAGAGGGAATGAGGTCTGAAGAGTCTGAGAGGCTTGAGAGGGAATGAGGTCTGAAGAGTCTGAGAGACTGGAGAGGGAATGAGGTCTGAAGAGTCTGAGAGACTGGAGAGGGAATGAGGTCTGAAGAGTCTGAGAGGCTGGAGAGGGAATGAGGTCTGAAGAGTCTGAGAGACTGGAGAGGGAATGAGGTCTGAAGAGTCTGAGAGGCTGGAGAGGGAATGAGGTCTGAATAGTCTGAGAGGCTGGAGAGGGAATGAGGTCTGAAGAGTCTGAGAGGCTTGAGAGGGAATGAGGTCTGAAGAGTCTGAGAGACTGGAGAGGGAATGAGGTCTGAGAGTCGGAGAGGCTGGGAGGGAGGGGAATGAGGTCTGAAGAGTCTGAGAGGCTGGAGAGGGAATGAGGTCTGAAGAGTCTGAGAGGCTGGAGAGGGAATGAGGTCTGAAGAGTCTGAGAGGCCTGGAGAGGGAATGAGGTCTGAAGAGTCTGAGAGACTGGAGAGGGAATGAGGTCTGAAGAGTCTGAGAGACTGGAGAGGGAATGAGGGTCTGAAGAGTCTGAGAGACTGGAGAGGGAATGAGGTCTGAAGAGTCTGAGAGGCTGGAGAGGGAATGAGGTCTGAAGAGTCTGAGAGGCTGGAGAGGGATGAGGTCTGAAGAGTCTGAGAGACTGGAGAGGGAATGAGGTCTGAAGAGTCTGAGAGACTGGAGAGGAATGAGGTCTGAAGAGTCTGAGAGACTGGAGAGGGAATGAGGTCTGAAGAGTCTGAGAGGCTGGAGAGGGAATGAGGTCTGAAGAGTCTGAGAGGCTTGAGAGGGAATGAGGTCTGAAGAGTCTGAGAGGACTGGAGAGGAATGAGGTCTGAAGAGTCTGAGAGACTGGAGAGGGAATGAGGTCTGAATAGTCCTGAGAGGCTGGAGAGGGAATGAGGTCTGAAGAGTCTGAGAGGCTGGAGAGGGAATGAGGTCTGAATAGTCTGAGAGGCTGGAGAGGGAATGAGGTCTGAAGAGTCTGAGAGGCTTGAGAGGGAATGAGGTCTGAAGAGTCTGAGAGACTGGAGAGGGAATGAGGTCTGAAGAGTCTGAGAGGCTTGAGAGGGAATGAGGTCTGAAGAGTCTGAGAGACTGGAGAGGGAATGAGGTCTGAAGAGTCTGAGAGGCTGGAGAGGGAATGAGGTCTGAAGAGTCTGAGAGGCTTGAGAGGGAATGAGGTCTGAGAGTCTGAGAGACTGGAGAGGGAATGAGGTCTGAAGAGTCTGAGAGACTGGAGAGGGAATTGAGGTCTGAAGAGTCTGAGAGGCTGGAGAGGGAATGAGGTCTGAAGAGTCTGAGAGACTGGAGAGGGAATGAGGTCTGAAGAGTCTGAGAGACTGGAGAGGGAATGAGGTCTGAAGAGTCTGAGAGGCTGGAGAGGGAATGAGGTCTGAAGAGTCTGAGAGACTGGAGAGGGAATGAGGTCTGAAGAGTCTGAGAGACTGGAGAGGGAATGAGGTCTGAAGAGTCTGAGAGACTGGAGAGGGAATGAGGTCTGAAGAGTCTGAGAGGCTGGAGAGGGAATGAGGTCTGAAGAGTCTGAGAGGCTGGAGAGGGAATGAGGTCTGAAGAGTCTGAGAGGCTGGAGAGGGAATGAGGTCTGAAGAGTCTGAGAGACTGGAGAGGGAATGAGGTCTGAAGAGTCTGAGAGGCTGGAGAGGGAATGAGGTCTGAAGAGTCTGAGAGGCTGGAGAGGGAATGAGGTCTGAAGAGTCTGAGAGGCTGGAGAGGGAATGAGGTCTGAAGAGTCTGAGAGGCTTGAGAGGGAATGAGGTCTGAAGAGTCTGAGAGGCTGGAGAGGGAATGAGGTCTGAAGAGTCTGAGAGGCTGGAGAGGGAATGAGGTCTGAAGAGTCTGAGAGACTTGAGAGGGAATGAGGTCTGAAGAGTCTGAAGAGGCTTGAGAGGGAATGAGGTCTGAAGAGTCTGAGAGGCTGGAGAGGGAATGAGGTCTGAAGAGTCTGAGAGGCTGGAGAGGGAATGAGGTCTGAAGAGTCTGAGAGACTGGAGAGGGAATGAGGTCTGAAGAGTCTGAGAGCTTGAGAGGGAATGAGGTCTGAAGAGTCTGAGAGGCTGGAAGCGAATGAGGTCTGAAGAGTCTGAGAGGCTTGAGAGGGAAGGAGGTCTGAAGAGTCTGAGAGGCTGGAGAGGGAATGAGGTCTGAAGAGTCTGAGAGGCTGGAGAGGGAATGAGGTCTGAAGAGTCTGAGAGACTGGAGAGGGAATGAGGTCTGAAGAGTCTGAGAGACTGGAGAGGGAATGAGGTCTGAAGAGTCTGAGAGACTGGAGAGGGAATGAGGTCTGAAGAGTCTGAGAGGCTGGAGAGGGAATGAGGTCTGAAGAGTCCTGAGAGGACTGGAGAGGGAATGAGTCTGAAGAGTCTGAGAGACTGGAGAGGGAATGAGGTCTGAAGAGTCTGAGAGACTGGAGAGGGAATGAGGTCTGAAGAGTCTGAGAGACTGGAGAGGGAATGAGGTCTGAAGAGTCTGAGAGACTGGAGAGGGAATGAGGTCTGAAGAGTCTGATAGACTGGAGAGGGAATGAGGTCTGAAGAGTCTGAGAGACTGGAGAGGGAATGAGGTCTGAAGAGTCTGAGAGACTGGAGAGGGAATGAGGTCTGAAGAGTCTGAGAGGCTGGAGAGGGAATGAGGTCTGAAGAGTCTGAGAGGCTTGAGAGGGAAACAGAAAGATCTGAAAAGTAATTTTGAAGTGAAATAGGGACCAAAGTAGAGAAGCTAGTCTTGATGTGATCGGCACACTTTTTAAAGTGCCAGTCAACATCCATGCAGCTACACTCTGATACACCTGAACATCAGCAGGAGAGGACTCTTTAAAGTGGAGACACTATATACTGATATACACCTGAACATCAGCAGGAGAGGACTCTTTAAAGTGGAGACACTATATACTGATATACACCTGAACATCAGCAGGAGAGGACTCTTTAAAGTAGAGACACTACATACTGATATACACCTGAACATCAGCAGGAGAGGACTCTTTAAAGTAGAGACACTACATACTGATATACACCTGAACATCAGCAGGAGAGGACTATTTAAAGTAGAGACACTACATACTGATATATACCTGAACATCAGCAGGAGAGGACTCTTTAAAGTAGAGACACTACATACTGATATACACCTGAACATCAGCAGGAGAGGACTCTTTAAAGTAGAGACACTACATACTGATATACACCTGAACATCAGCAGGAGAGGACTCTTTAAAGTAGAGACGCTACATACTGATATACACTACCTGAACAATCAGCAGGAGAGGACTTCTTTAAAGTAGAGACGCTACATACTGATATACACCTGAACATCAGCAGGAGAGGACTCTTAAAGTAGAGACACTACATACTGATATACACCTGAACATCAGCAGGAGAGGACTCTTTAAAGTAGAGACACTACATACTGATATACACCTGAACATCAGCAGGAGAGAGGACTCTTTAAAGTAGAGGACATTACATACCGATATACACCCAGGGGCGGACTGGCATCGGGACGTTCGGGACGAATCCCGATGGGCCGGTACTGAAGTGGGCCGGTCGGATAAGTCACTAGCACCCCACCCCCTCCCCCCGTCGACAATTACTAGCGGTATTTACTTGCAGTACCGAGGTGGGCCGGTGGTACTGAAGTGGGAGAGTCCCGGGTTTGATGATTACACAACTCTTAAAAGTCGTGACAGAACTGTTGGAAAAAGAGAAAACGTGCATCTTTTTACCAAATCTTATCTTTGAGGAGTCAGGATGTGCTAATAAATCAAATCAAATCAAATCAAGGTTTATTTATAAAGCACATTTAAAAGCGATTTTTGGTCGGGCCAAAGTGCTGTACATGTAATAACTACAATCACATAAAAACACATTTCTATAATCACAATAAAAGACAATAAATAAAACACAGGGAAAAGTCAGGAGTCGTGCTCCGCTCTGACTAGAAGGCCAGAGAGAAGAAGTGTGTTTTTAGTGTAGATTTAAAACCCCCTAGGGTCTGGGCCGACCTCACATGGAGGGGCAGAGTGTTCCAGAGCCTAGGGCCAGCTGCTGAGAAGGCTCGGTGCCCTCGGGTTTTGAGCCTGGTCTTGTGCACTACCAGCAGCAGCTGGTCAGCAGACCTTAAAGCTCTGGCTGGGGTGTAGCGCTGGAGGAGTTCAGCTATATAGGCCGGAGCCAGCCCATTTAGTGCTTTGAAAACAAATAAAAGGATTTTAAAATCAATTCTGAACCGAACTGGAAGCCAGTGCAGTGAGGCCAGAATAGGGGTGATGTGGTCACGCTTTTTGTGGCCAGTCAGCAAACGTGCAGCTGTGTTCTGAACTAGCTGCAGGCGTTTAATTGAGGCCTGGTCCATACCCACGTACAGAGCGTTGCAGTAATCCAGTCTTGAGGTAACAAAGGCGTTAATAACCCTTTCCAGGTCCTCAAACGATAAAAACGACTTAGTCTTGGCCAATAGTCGTATTTAAAAAAAGCAGGTTTTGACTACGCTGCTGACCTGCTTATCGAATTTAAAAGCGCTATTGAAGGTCACTCCAAGGTTCATGACAGAGGGGAGGATATTATTTTTGATAATGATGGAGCGAGTTATCAGTAGTTCATGAGAAAGAGCGATGATCCAGGTTGGTGCTTAACAGGTTAAAAAACAAAGACGTGCCTCTCCTCTCTGAGTTTAGAGAAGACGGATGAAGTGTCTGACAGCACATCACTCACTGTGAGCTGAAACAGTGCTGAGTGAAGCAAGAAAACAGAGAGGAGCCATTCGTTTCCCTGACTGGGGAATTAAATCTGCTTTCAACAACAGAAAAGTGGAGTCCAACAGAAAGTTTGAGGAGAGAGTGTTGCTCATGTTTCTGTGATGGTCCCTGAATGCAGCATCTCCCTGGTCCAATGGGATTTCTCCATGTGGTTTTGTAATGATACTTATAATCTCCATATACGCATTAACACCACTTTATGATTTATGAAGTAAAAAGCTAACGTTGGTCTATAGAGGAACTACAGCACGGTCACATGACTTCACGTCACCACCGCTAAGCTAAAGGTGGCTAATGTTGGGCTATAAAGGAACTCCAGCACGGTCACATGACTTCAAGTCACCACCGCTAAGCTAAAGGTGGCTAATGTTGGGTTATAAAGGAACTACAGCACGGTCACATGACTTCACGTTACCACCGCTAAGCTAAAGGAGGCTAATGTTGGGTTATAAAGGAACTACAGCACGGTCACATGACTTCACGTCACCACCGCTAAGCTAAAGGTGGCTAATGTTGGGCTATAAAGGAACTACAGCACGGTCACATGACTTCACGTCACCACCGCTAAGCTAAAGGTGGCTAATGTTGGGCTATAAAGGAACTGCAGCACGGTCACATGACTTCACGTCACCACCGCTAAGCTAAAGGTGGCTAATGTTGGGTTATAAAGGAACTGCAGCACGGTCACATGACTTCACGTTACCACCACTAAGCTAAAGGTGGCTAATGTTGGGCTATAAAGGAACTGCAGCACGGTCACATGACTTCACGTCACCACCGCTAAGCTAAAGGTGGCTAATGTTTACACCAATCTCTGTAGCATTGTTGTACGAGCATAAATGTATGTATTGTTTCATAATATAATTGTACAGACACAATGGGAAGAGATTGCATGATAAACAGATAACCAGATGAAGAGATACGGGAGCATGAGAGTAAACGACATTGGGGGAAAGTGCAGCGACACTCAGGAGTTAATGGTGCGGATCAAACCGTCCCAGCTGTCCTTCTCATGCACACATGAACATAATAAACTCTATATTTGCTCCTTCCTGCCCGCCACAAAACACCATCACATGATCCCAATCACAAACATGCGAGCCTTCCCTCTCCTGTAACACCAACAATGCTCCCTGATTTACTTTGAAGGGCCTAATGGTTGGGAAGCATATTTAGTTTATTTAATTCAAAGAAATCCTTTATTCGTCCCACAGTGGGGACATTAGCATTTATACACAAAAGGGGGACAGTGATTGCAGATGAAAGCAAAACACATTCATAACGTAGAAAACTAATGAGTACACATCCAAAGAAGCGTGCATTACCAAAGAGTAACAGCATTGTTGACCTGGGAATACGAATAGATTCCTTAGAAGGTTTTTAGTAATGTAAAGAGACTGTTAGTGATGTTAGACGGCTGTTAGTTCCGTTATAAGACTGTTAAGCTTACTGTTAGCAATGTGAAATGCGATGTCAGAAGGTTTTTAGTGAAGTTAGATGACAGTTAGTGATTTAAAAAGCTGTTAGCGGTGTTATAGGGCTTTGAGCGATGTTAGAAGGTGTTTAGTAATATAAAGAAGACTGTTATGGCGCATTTCCACTACACGGCCTCGCTCGGTATGGCTAGGCCTCGTTAGGACAGGCTCACTTTATGGCGCATTTCCATTACAGTTTAGGAACTGGGGTAGTAACTATAGTAACGCAGTGTAGGCGGAGCCGTGACGTCATCTTCAATGAGAACCCCAGAAAAACAACACAGCCGTTAGCTGTTAGCACTCAGAGCTCACAGCTCCTCATATCTGTTCAGAAACTAGACAAAAGTTAAACAAGTACAAACCACAGACTGTCTGTGTCATGGTGAGTACAGTCGCTGCTTTATTTATGTCTGTAGGCCGTTGTTGTGAGTGTGGACGGTCGGAGCATATACTGCGTTAGCTTAGCCAATCTCCATTTAGAAAACACGCATTTTAAAAGGTTTTTCGCCTGCCGTCTGTCTGCAGACTTGACAAAGCATTAATTCATGGTTTTTACTAACCGGTATCAGTATGTTGTTACTTCATCATTTTGAAACGTGTATTACAATTAAATCACGGTCAAATATGTCCATCTTGTTGTAGTTGTAGCCCCCTTGCCAGCGATGCTCTCTCTAGTTTAGCATACTCAGCCTGACTCAGCCTCGTTGTCTCTGGCCCTGGACCCACGATTTTATGAGGCCAGAAAAACTGTGAATTAGGACCCGCCGGCCGGTACTAGGCCAAGTGGAAACGCAACCAAAGACGGGCCGCTGACGTCACAGCTCTCTTAAACCGTGCTCCGCGCTGTAGTGGAAACGCGCCATTAGTGATGGTAGATGACTATGGTAGCCAACTGTTAGCTATGTAAGACGTTTTTTTAGCAATGTAAGGGGGATCTTAGAAATGAAATAGGACTCTTAACGATGTTAGACGTCTGTAAGCAATCTTTGAAGACTGTTGGCTATGTAAGTTAAGACGTTAGCTTACATTAGCAATGTTAGCTCACTTTTGGCAAAATAAGAAGGCATTTAGAAATGTTAGCCGACTTTTTATGATGTTATACAATTGAGAGCGATGTCAGAAGGTCTTTAGTGAAGTTTGACGACTGTTATTGGTTTTGAAAGACTGTGAGCGATGTTATAAGATAAGATACGATAAAATAAGGTAAGAGGAACTTTATTGATCCCAATTTGGGAAATGTTTGCAGCAGCATAAAAAGACAAGGCATTGCATATGAGTAAATATTAAAGAGTACTATCTCAAAATAGAATGAAGCAGCATTAAAAAATAGAAAATATACAGTAGACCGTGGAGATAAAACTATTGAAGGGCTTTAGATGTTATAAGACTGTCAGTCCAATGTTTGTAATGTTAGAGGTCTGTTAGCTATGATAACTGAATCTTACACATGTTATTCCTCACATACACAATGATTGGCTGAATTGTAACCGGAACAGCATTAAGAAATAGAAACAGATCAATTTAATTTAAATAAAACATACTGATGGTAAACAGTGAGAGTCAGTGAGGCCTTTGAGTCATATCCACATGTCCATCCAGCAGCCAGAGATGTTAAAGTACACGCATCCTTTACTCAAGTAGCAGTACAGATACTCGTGTTTAAAAATACTCTGGTCAAAGTAGAAGTACTGACTAAACTTCATTACTCAAGTCAAAGTAAAGAAGTATGGGCTTTGAAATGTACTTAAAGGGGACCTATCATACAATATGCAGTTTTTTTTTTCTATCAGAAACAATGCCCGACTGTTTTGGACGTAATATGGTCGGTGTTTACATTAGCATCGCTAACACTCAGAGCTAACCTGTACTGGAGAGCATGTGTGTGAAGAAGCAGGAAATAAAAAGGAACTCACCTTGTGGTATAACCGGCAAGAGAGAAAGCCTTTGAGCTCCATACTGTTTCAGAGAGAATCCTTGATAATCCATGATATGGCGTTTCATCACCGCAGCATCTGCCGGTAGAATCTCCCGCATGAGCAGGCATAAGCTCCGCCCCTCTTTTTTATCACTGTTTTTTAAGCTTTATACCCAAAATCACTTTTGAAACAGGAAGTGAAATAGAGGGATATGAGGCATGGCTAGAATGGGTGATCTGTTTGGTATTTTGAGAAAACACTTCATAGACATGTTTTTTATATATTTGTATATATCTGAGACCTATGCTATTGCCTACAAATAGCATGATAGGTGACCTTTAAGTAAAAAGTACCCATAACTAGCAGCTGTTTTAAAGAGTACCTGACCTCCCTTTATATTAATAGAACAATAATGTCATTGTTAGCTAATGAATGTTTCCATGCTGAACAACGGCAACATGACAACGTTTTCATTGGTCCCTCTTCTTTAGAGAAGACCAGGAAATGATGGATACACGGATCGTGTTCAAATCAATAGGCACGCAATGACTCTAAATAATAATGATCACGCCACCAAAACACACATTCAAACTAAAGGAACCAGCCTGTTTGGAAAATGTGAGAAGTAGAAAGTACAGGTATTTGTGTTTCAACATGTAAGAAGTAGAAAGTACAGGTATTTGTGTTCAACATGTAAGAAGTAGAAAGTACAGGTATTTGTGTTCAACATGTAAGAAGTAGAAAGTACAGGTATTTGAGTTCAACATGTAAGAAGTAGAAAGTACAGGTATTTGTGTTCAACATGTAAGAAGTAGAAAGTACAGGTATTTGTGTTCAACATGTAAGAAGTAGAAAGTACAGGTATTTGGGTTCAACATGTAAGAAGTAGAAAGTACAGGTATTTGTGTTCAACATGTAAGAAGTAGAAAGTACAGGTATTTGTGTTCAACATGTAAGAAGTAGAAAGTACAGGTATTTGTGTTCAACATGTAAGAAGTAGAAAGTACAGGTATTTGTGTTCAACATGTAAGAAGTAGAAAGTTCAGGTATTTGTGTTCAACATGTAAGAAGTAGAAAGTACAGGTATTTGAGTTCAACATGTAAGAAGTAGAAAGTACAGGTATTTGTGTTCAACATGTAAGAAGTAGAAAGTACAGGTATTTGGGTTCAACATGTGAGAAGTAGAAAGTACAGGTATTTGTGTTCACATGTAAGAAGTAGAAAGTACAGGTATTTGTGTTCAACATGTAAGAAGTAGAAAGTACAGGTATTTGTGTTCAACATGTAAGAAGTAGAAAGTACAGGTATTTGTGTTCAACATGTAAGAAGTAGAAAGTACAGGTATTTGTGTTCAACATGTAAGAAGTAGAAAAGTACAGGTATTTGGGTTCAACATGTAAGAAGTAGAAAGTACAGGTATTTGTGTTCAACATGTAAGAAGTAGAAAGTACAGGTATTTGTGTTCAACATGTAAGAAGTAGAAAGTACAGGTATTTGTGTTCAAAATGTAAGAAGTCAAAGTAAAAAGTCGTCAGAAAAATAAGTAGTGGAGTAAAGTACTGATACCAGAAAAATGTACTTGAGTACAGTAACGAAGAATTTGTACTCCACTACTCCCCAGCTCTGACAGCAGGTAATCAAAAGGCTGTGTCTTCCCTCTTCTGACACAGCAGATATCCTGTTATTGATCTCTACATGTTTGCACACATGAACATGAATGCGTGTTTCTGGCAGAGATCTGATGGTGTGTTCTCTTCTGGTTCCCCTCCCTGCAGCACCAGCGCTGACGTGTTGGAGATTTAATGAGATCGTTTTCACCCACACTCCTGCTTTTTATGAGCGTCTCACTTTTACACTTTGTGCTCACGGAAAGACAGAAAGATATCAGCGTCATTAATCTGAGCAAAGGACATTTTCATCTCCTTTTTAAATTACACTTCTGTCAGTTTTATTATATCCTAAGAAATGGGGGGAAAGTATACTGTAGTTAACTTTTTGAAGTACTTACAGATATTTCCATTATTTGTTTCTTTCTACTTTACCATATCTCTTAGGGAAACACAACATAAGTCCACGTGACATTTATTTGACAGCTTCAGTAACTAGTTTCTTTTCGAATTAAGATTATATGCACAAAATGTCCCGTCTTTTTTTTACTTTTAGTCGCTGAAAGAAAATGTGTTTTTGAGGCCTTTTGCAATATTTCACACGTCTGTGAGTTTGATAGTTTTCAGGTTGTATTTCTGTGGCAGAGAAAGAGGATGCATTAATGTCAGGAAAGAACATTTTCATCTACTTTTAAAATACAATTCTGTCATTTCTATTCCATCCTGAACACTGTTTAGCCTTATGTAGTAAACTAGCTTTTCAAAGTACTAATTTATTGTATTTCCAATTTCTGTTTCTTCCTTCTTTCTACTGTTACTCGTTTGAGGAGAATACACTAACATGAGACTGCATGAGATATGTTTGTGGGTGTTTTTTGTACTTTTTGCCTCTGACATTAAGTGTTTATTTGAGTCTCTTTTTACCATCTTTTACACCACATTTGAAACAGATGGTTGAGTGAACAGAAACACCTTTTTTTCATTTTGTGTGACAAACAGGAAATGAGTTTTGTTTGAGATAAAGTGGAGTCTGCATGAAGAGGTGCAGCAGTCTTCTGGCTTTTAGCTGACGGATGCTATCAGCTGCAGCTAATTAACATTTATGCTTCGAGTCCGACAAACTACAAACTGAAACGCTCGACTGTCGTCTCTGGAATCAGCTCTGTGAGCCGCTGTGTGTAACATCAACATTCAAGTAAAGCACACAGAAAGAAACAGACTCATTTCTGTTGTTGATCGACACTTTATTTTGTTTCATGATTATTATACAGCGTTATACTTATACTCCATCACATGTTGCCTCGTTAAGGTTAAGGTTTACAAAACAAGAATCGTTTGAAATATGGGGTGAAAAAAGTCACAATTCCGAGACAATAGTCTTAATCTTCAGAATAATTTCAAAAGTCTCAGAAAAATGTAAAATGTGATCGAAATGTGATAAAAACTTTCAACCTGAAAAATTCAAAATCTGAGAAAATTCAAAAATCGGTCAGGAATCTGAGAAAAGTAAAAAGTCTGAGAAAAAAGTCAATCATCTGAAAATGAGTCAACAATCTGACAAATAGTCAACCATCTGAAATTCAAAATTCTGGGACAAAAGTCAAATTTCTGAAAACATTAAAAAAAATCTGAGAATAGTCCAATTCTGAAGAAATCCAGAAAAAAAAACATTCTGAAAAAGTTTCTAAAAAAATAAAAAACTACATATTGAGAAAATTGTTGAAATAAATTCTAAATTGTGAAACAAATGAATAAATAACAAATTCTGCCACAACTGTGCGCTTCAAAAGTGCAACTCAGCACAAATATCAATAATTGTTATAAAAGTCTAAAACTAGAGGCCTTGATGATGTCATTCTTTATAAAGCCTTCTTTATCAATTGTTTTCTAACCCAACAATAAACAGATACTTTTGAACCTGAATTTCCCAGTTTGTCACGTTGACTCGTACAGAAACGCTGTTAATGATGCATCACTTGTATATAGACTCTTCTGGCACTACTTCTATTCTATTTGATCTGTGTCATTGTGTTGCTCTGTTGGAGGAGCCTGGGACCTCAGATGTTCATCGACATAACTACACTGTGTACAAATGAGAATAAAAGCCTTGAATCCTTGAAGGACTTCAATCTGCATTTCCCTGTAAATACTGAGTCTGTAATATCCGTGTTTTCTCAGGTCAGGAGCGGATCAGCATCGACTCGAAGTACGAGCAGGAGGGGAAGGTGCAGTTTGTGATCGACGCCGTGTACGCCATGGCTCACGCTCTGCACAACATGCAGAGGGACTTCTGTCCGGAGAACTCTGGCATCTGCGCCGACATGGACCTGGCCGGAGGGAAGAAGCTGCTGAAGTACATCCGCAGCGTCAGCTTCAACGGTGAGTGGACGGAGTAACGTTCATCTTAGTTTAATACTCAACGAGCGAAAAGGCTTCACAACAGAACACATCTGGATCTACCGGACGCCAAGATACCACAGAGTCATGTTTGGCTGTGTGACAACACATCTGAATATACCTGACGCTGGAGATAAATCAAATCACAAGAAATGCCTCAAAATACAAACGTCATAGCTTAACAATTATAAAAACATTATACATCAAAGTAAGTATTGTGATAAAAGCATGTGACTGACGTGATGCTAATGTGGATGGAAACTAGGAGGTGGACGCTAGTTGAAG
>NW_022987597.1:796171-809132 GCF_902827165.1 Trematomus bernacchii
CAATTGTGAGAAAAAAGTCTCAATCCTGAGATAAATGTAAAAAATCTGGTAAAAATGTAAATATTCTTCTTTCTTCTTATAAATGTGAGACTAACGTCAAAATTCAGAAAACTATTTGGAATAACGTAAAAACTCTTAAAAAATTTCAAAATCTGAATTTTAACATTTTGAGAAAAAAGTTAAGATCTGAAAAAAAAATCCAAATCCTGATAACAAATGTAAAAGTCTGGGAACATAGCGCCGTAAAACGTTTTCCTCGTACGACATAAATGATGTTAGCCTAGGTCTGAAGAGTCAGAAACACGATTTAGAGTCGATGAAAATGTAACATGAAACCTTAACCAGTTATTAAATGTTTATTTTTCACTATAAAGGCTTTGAATGAGAACCGGTTGCTGTCCTTGTGGCATTTGCCGTTTTTTACCGGTGAATTTTACCATTGAATTTGACGCCACAGTCTTACTTGTGACTTCTTTCAACGGATTGATGTGACTGCACATAGTCCCTTGATCCCACTTAGCAACGGTCTGTTCTCCCTAGCAACAGTGTGTTAGCGAGATTTAACAACCACTGAAATGTCCAAATCGACCAATCAGAATCGAGTTTTCGACCAAGCCGTGTCATAAAACCAGATGGTGTATAGCTTCTTACCCATCAACAATTTCACATCAATTTACACCATTATGATTTATTTATCCATGTTTTATCCCTTTCTTATTTAGTACTATTATTTGAATATTTTACATTGTTATTTTGTATTGATTTAATTTATAATCTGTGTCAAAATGTAGTTTAATTTCTGCTTACGCATCTTTTTCTTTTGGACTAATGAACCCAAGAAAATAAATACAATAATCAAACTAATAAATGAATAATCACAATGATAAAGTAAACAGAAAGGTTTTTTATTATACCAAGTACATAAGTACATTTGACAAATATAACCTTTCATTTTGATGTCTCCCTCCGATAAGATCCCTAAAGTGTTCCTGGTTTCACTCTGACGTTAAATAGAGGAAGCAACTTCTTTTCTTCTTTTCAAACTATAGTCAGAGAGACTTTTTCAAAGGTTCTCTGAAATAATCTTGACAGCGCACGAGGGACAATAAAATGCTTAAAAGCGTTCTTTCCTGACTTCACAATGTCACATTTAAACCGACGCTACCTCCACCTGTATAAACCGTTTCCTTCCACTTCAAAACACGAGCTTCACCTTTACTCTGTGTGCACTCGTACATACAGACCATCATCTTCATCATCATCAGCTGCGACTGCTCAGGTCAGAACACCATTTGTTGGATTTCAATTAGTTTTAGACTCCAAGTTCTCCTGAAGTGTGTATTGATATTTACCAGAACAGAGGTGGAAGAAGTACTCAGATCTTGTACTTGAGTAAAAGTAGAAGTACTCAGATCTTGTACTTGAGTAAAAGTAGAAGTACTCAGATCTTGTACTTAGTAAAAGTAGAAGTACTCTGATCTTGTTCTTGAGTAAAAGTAGAAGTACTCAGATCTTGTACTTGAGTGAAAGTAGAAGTACTCAGATCTTGTACTTGAGTAAAAGTAGAAGTACTCAGGTCTAGTACTTGAGTAAAAATAGAAGTATTCAGGTCTTGTACTTGAGTGAAAGTAGAAGTACTCAGATCTTGTACTTGAGTAAAAGTAGAAGTACTCAGATCTTGTACTTGAGTAAAAGTAGAAGTACTCAGGTCTGGTACTTGAGTAAAAGTAGAGGTACTCAGTTCTTGTACTTGAGTAAAAGTAGAAGTACTCAGGTCTAGTACTTGAGTAAAAATAGAAGTATTCAGGTCTTGTACTTGAGTGAAAGTAGAAGTACTCAGATCTTGTACTTGAGTAAAAGTAGAAGTACTCAGATCTTGTACTTGAGTAAAAGTAGAAGTACTCAGGTCTGGTACTTGAGTAAAAGTAGAGGTACTCAGTTCTTGTACTTGAGTAAAAGTAGAAGTACTCAGATCTTGTACTTGAGTAAAAGTAGAAGTACTCAGGTCTTGTACTTGAGTAAAAGTAGAAGTACTCAGATCTTGTACTTAAGTAAAAGTAGAAGTACTCAGATCTTGTACTTGAGTAAAAGCAGAAGTACCAGAGTGTAGGAATACTCTGTTACAGTAAAAGTCCTGCATTCAAAATGTTCCTCAAGTGAAAGTATAAAAGTATTATCATCAAAATATAGTTAAAGTAGCGACAGTAAAAGTAGTCATTGTGCAGATTGGTCCATTTCAGAATAATATATATGATATGTTTTATAATGATTGATCATGAAAGTGTTCTCAAAGCTGGTAAAGGTGCAGCTAGTTTGAATGACTTTGTACAGATGTAGCACTCTAGAAAGGACTCCACCCAGCGGATTGCAACCAAAAACCCAGCGGATCCCAGTGGCTGGGGGCGTTGCCAAATTGCTAGAGGGCGTTGCCAAATTTCCCCATTTGTTCAATTACAGGATTGAACCATGAGATGGCGCTTCATTCACTAATACAGTACAGTAGACCTTAGTCTGCAATGTGGCAGCTCTGCAGGTGTGTTTGCTGAAGAGCATCTCATCACTTCTTTGTTATGGTTTTCACAGGCTAGCTACTATAACGATAAAACCTCAATATTTTAGATAAAATAAAGTATATCTAATCTTATTATCTTAATTGTAATTCAATAATATATAGTCTTTATATATTAAATAATAATAATGTAAATGTTTACACTTCTTTATTTGTTATGCTCATACTTTTACCTTTACAATAGTTTGCATTAATGTGCAGTATATTTGTTGTAATATTGTTGTGGTGTACACAGTACCAGAGGTGTGGACTCGAGTCACATGACTTGGACTCGAGTCACATGACTTGGACTCGAGTCACATGACTTGGACTCGAGTCACATGACTTGGACTCGAGTCCAAGTCATGTGACTCGAGTCCAAGTCATGTGACTCGAGTCACCAATTTGATGACTTTGGACTCGACTTGACAAAATCACAAAACACTTGCGACTCGACTTGAACACCAATGACTCGGGACTCGACTTGGACTTGAGCCTTCTGACTTGAGGTGACTTGATACTTTAATTCAGGGGTCTCCAACACGCCGATCGCGAGATGCCCTTAGGAGAGCAGAATCTTCAGCCGCTCCTAATCTTGCTGAGAATCCATGCAGGCAGGGGCGGGTCTTTATTTTGCTGAGCCACCATGCGGCCAATCATATGCGAGGACACACTAGGATCATACCATTATGTGAAAGAAGGGTGGGGGGCAGACGCTCCAAAGACAGCAGGTGTAGTGGTACAGGCCAGCTACACAGAGCGACGGGGAGACGGGGAGACGGATTGAAATGCAAGCGCGTCGGAAAAAGTCAAGAAATGAGCGAGGGCCATAAATGTAAGTATGCTGTCAGATAAAGCCACGGCATCCCAATTCCCGTATACTTTTCGCCTCATTCTGAAAGAAAGAAGTGAAATGTGCCAACGTGACGGCCGTCTTGGTGTGCGGTGCGAGACGGGAGATGTAGCTCATTGAGCAGTTTCACACAAACAAATGTGTTACTTCACAGTTTTACGACACATTTTTTTTGTTTTACTTGTAAAATGATCTTTTAAATTGACAAACATCATATGTGTAATTCGTGGCACAATTCAAACGGGATCAAAAGATCATCTTTCTCTCTCCATTGACTTCAATGCATAACTTTTCCGAAATAAGGTCCCATGGAGGTCCCCCGGAAAGGGAGGGACTTCGCCTCTCTATTGCTTTCAACCCACCAGCTTTTATGGAGAAAATAAGTTATATAATAATTAACCAGAGGCATGTTTCTCACTATTTTATGCATAGAAACAACAGGCTACTGTGTGGGAGGCGTGTAGCGCAGCGGATAGAGCCTTGGTATGGGGATCAGGGTTCAAACCCCACTGCAGTCAGCATGTCGTTGTGTCCCTGAGACACTTCACCCCAAATTGCTCCTGGGGGGATTGCTCACAGTATTGAGCATGTAAGTCGCTTTGGATAAAAGCGTCTAACAAGTGACATGTGATGTAATGTGATGTAATGTGATGTAATGTGTGGGGACTCAGCTGTTTATTTCATATGAGTTTCATTGTGGCAGCGTCCATCACGGCTCTCCCTGGTTGCAATACACAAAGACAGCTAACTGTAACCTTGTCACTCAGAGGGGGGAGGGGGCTGGTGAACGGTATGGTCAATGTTTGTTTGTTTAAAAATGTTTGCAGTCGCGAAAGGTCTAAGCCAATCAGACATGTACAAAAACAAAGGATCAGTCTATGTGTCGAGGGGGGGAGAACTAGACACCTTCTTTAAAAATAAACCTCTTTTTAGTGAATTACATCACATGACATGTCACTTGTTAGACGCTTTTATCCAAAGCGACTTACAGACTCAATACTGTGGACAATCCCCACAGGAGCACTTTGGGGTGAAGTGTCTCAGGGACACAACGACATGCTGACTGCAGCGGGGTTTGAACCTGTGACCCCTTGACACCTACGGACAACCCACTGCGCCACACGCCTCCCTAATTACTGAGTTTGGGCACGTTAATAACGTTTTAATGAAGTTGAATACAGAATATTCATATTTGTCAGTGCTTTCATGTCAATTCGGCGAACATAAACATAAATGATCGTGGTGAAGATGATGATTAAAATAGGATTAAAAAAATGCATTTCCTCCCGTCGGATGTGATATAAAAACAAACCGATTATTTTTGTAGTTGTAAACTCACGTGGATTAAACTACATGTATTAGTGCTTTCATGTCAATTCGGCGAACATATGATACATGAAATGATCGTGAGGATGATGATTACAAATCGTTTGTTTGAGCCGGTCTGTATTTCCTGATGAAAAAACATAGCGATGGTTTTGTATTTACGCCAACGTGGATTAAACAACATTATTTTGTTAAATAAAAACATGGTGATGTTTTGTAAATGATTACATGTCATCAGCCGTTTATTTTTTATTTCACATGAGTTCCACTGTGGCAGCTTTTTAGTCACTGCTCCCCCTGGTGGATCCATGATGCATTGCAGCTGGTTTCATTATAACTAAATGTATTTATCAAGGGGGCGTATCAAGTCCTGCGGGGGGTTTTCCTTTCAGCGAGGGCCCGCCCCGTGCAGATCACGGACCCACACGGGTAGGCGTCTGAAATGACGTGCTCCATCTGTATACTGCAGGGTAGCTTGTGAATTGTAATTGATACGGTTTTTACTCTGTCCTTAACACACCACCACGAGGTACCGATAAACTCCCTTCTTTCTATACTACCTCCATTCATCAATTTGACATCATTTATCTTTTCTTGTTAGTTTATCCCTTTAGACTTTAGTCACAGACCTTAATGAACACACTTCTGAAACCTTGGGATTCAATACCCGTAAAGTACTGCTGCCATATGTCAGATCAATCGATCCTGGCGACCTCCAATATGACTTACTATAATTATGCAACAGAGTTGACCAGGTGCGACTTACCCGTTGTTATCTCTGGGAGACTGCAGTGTTCAGTCAGGGATGGACCCTCATCCAAGGGACAGGACACTGGAATCAATCTGGACTCAGGACTCAAGCGATGTGGGGACGGGTTACTAATCAGAGGGCTACATGGACTTTAGTTTCCTTTCACAAGTGTGAACAGGTAGTTTTATTTAAAGTTTCACAAGTTATAACACCACACACTAATAATAATAATGAATTACGTTTTGCTTAGATATATATTAGGGCTGTGCGATTATGGCAAAAATCGTAATCACGATTATTTTGGTCAATAATTTATATCACGATTATTAAATACGATTATTCATTGACTTTGAAAACATCCATTTATTGAACTTTAAAACAAATACAAATAATAATTTGAACAGTATCTGTTTAACTGTTGATTACCCTGAACGTAGAATTCAACTGAAAAACCAATACAAAAATAATTAAATAAATGATAAACATATATTTACATTTAAATAAATAATATCAAAATAATAAATACCAATAAACAAGATCATCAAATATTTTGGAGCGCACTTCCACAAGCTACTAAACATATATAAATATGATAAATACAAATAAATTAGACAAAAATAAATTAGATCAAATATGTTGCACGGTCACAACCTAGCAAAGCAAAATAATTGTTTTTTTCGATTATGTTGTTTTCGTAATTGTGGCAGGCCAAAATCGTAATTGCGATTAAAATACACACACAGCCCTAATATATATTCTATCTGCTCCGTCTAGGGTTGCCCCACCACTAGTTAGTACCGGGGCTTGTCTAGTCTTCTGCAAGAGCTGCTGAGTTCAAGAGGAACTGATTTCCAATGTTCTTCAGTCTCCTTATATCCTCTTCTTTCACGTGGTTTGTCACATCCTGTGCGTGCAAGCTCGTGCGTGAGAGGTGTTCTTCTTTGTTGCTTTGTGGTTAAATGTTCACTTCCCACAACGAAGTGCATAATAGATGTTCATCTCCTCGAAAGAGGAAGTGCGTAGAAACTTCGCTCCGAAAGAGGAAGCGTGTACTTTGCTACATGTGAGGATTTATGTTATACATCCTGTTTATATTGCTAAAGCGTTAAACTATACGATACATGACTATGGCATACAGAGTTTAACATATTTAAGCTTCATATAATAAAATACATTGTTCCATTTTCTTCCTTTCTTCAACAGGATTTACTCCAGGTCTGATTTAACTATGTCAGTGCAGCCATCCTGGTCTCCTCTTCCTCTTCTGCTCCTCTTCCTCCCTCAGTGCAGCCATCCTGACCTCCTCTTCCTCTTCTAGAAACTGGTGAAGCTTCTTGAACTGCTCCTTAATCTGCGTCTCTGTGTGTTGAGCCTGGAGCTTCAGGTGTCCTGCTGTTCGATCAAACTCCACTTTAACTTCTTCAAAGAGCTTCAGTTTCTCCTCAAAGGGCTGCAGAGACTTCTGGAGCTCCTCTCTGAGATCCTGAGCAGCTTCATCCATGGGTCTGAATCTGTGGTTGGTGTGTGTTCTTGAATCTCTGCAGACGAGACACACTGGCTGCTGATGGTCCAGACAGAAGAGTCTGAGTTTCTCAGAGTGCAGACTGCAGAGAGCCTCTGGAGATCTCTGACCTCTCTCCAGTAAGAAGGCCTCACTCAGGTTCTTCAACACCAGGTTACAGGGAGGTTCTCCTCTGGAAGATCTTCTCTGACAGACTGGACTCTCTCGTGTTGGTCTCTCTCTCCACCAGGTTACAGGGAGGTTCTCCTCTTGAAGATCTTCTCTTACAGACTGGACTCTCTCGTGATGGTCTCTCTCTCCACCAGGTCTGCAGACAGGCTTTACAGAAGCTGTGGCTACAGGACAGAACAACAGGATCTCTAAAGACTTCCTGACAGACCGGACAGCAGAGATCTTCCTCTGATCTGGAAGCCATGTTGTCTCTGAGTGAAGCTGAAACACAGCAGACAGGAAGTACAGTCAGTCATGGCTCCCCTCCCCCTCCTCTTCACTGAAATGCACTTTGTGTTGTTTTGAGTCAGACTCACCTTCAGGGGGGGGAGGGTCCGCAGGTTGAAGCAGCAGTGTTGTAGTTTCCACTTTTCTCTCCTGTAGCTGAACTCAGAGGAAGTTGTTAGTTTGGTCTGAAGGTGAATCTGATCGTCTGTATCAGTCCGTCTGTCTCTCTGCAGTGAGGGAGAAGAACAAACTGTTTCCTGGTTAGTCTCAGGTGAGTCAGGTGAGCTTCGTCACGCCTCCTCTGCTGACGCTGCTGCTTCACCTGTAACACACAGGTGTGTCTCATTCAACAAACTCCAGCCACTCCTCACCTGTAACTGGTTTAACTTCATTTTATCTCTACATGTCTACATATCTCGGGACATTTCAACCCTCCAGTAAATATTGTTCAGTTCAAATATAATGGAACTTTTATCTGTTGAGTGTTGCAGGACTTTACATTACATTACATTTAGCTGACGCTTTCATCCAAAGCGACTTACAATTACCATTTACAGGGACATCCTCCCTGGAGTAACTGAGGGCTAAGTGCCTTACTCAAGGGCGCACTAGTGGTGTTGTTCCAAGGCGGGATTTGAACTCACAACCTTCCGATCTTCAGCCCACCTCACTATCCATTAGACCACCACTACCCCAACCACTTTAAGATCCACAAAATAATAAACGTTGTTTTTTATGGATTTGCACATTTGCCTACATTTAAAAAGGATTGCTGTTAGTCACTTTAATGTTAACCCTTTATAGGGCACTATTAGGTTAACCATAACCCTAACCCGTTTCAGGCCTCTGCTGATTGGTCAAATTTCCCAATGGCGCGCTCTGTGGCGCAGATTGATCTTCGCTGATTGGCTGGGAGAAAACCACATGCTTCTCGACCTCACTGAGTCGCGGGGGGGACGCCATGTTTGGGTAACCCTAACCCAAATATGGTTCTTCGCCCGATAAAGGGTTAAAGTCAGCCACGTTTTGTATCTGCAGTGATGGAGACATTACAGTCAGGTGGACCCCCACATGTTCACCTCTTTTCTGGCGCAATGCTTTATGATGCGCCTTGAAGTTAACAAATGATGAATAAAACCAACATCGCATTGAACAATGATAATCATTTAATACATAAACACTTAATGCTCTCTGCGTAGCCTCAGGATTACAGACACCTAACTTTTTCCTCAATAATCACTGGCGTTAAAAATAAATACACAGCCAGGGAGCCCTCACAGTTAATCCACCCGGAAAATATTGTTCATACAATCAGGTTACCTGCAATCTAGTCTATCACCTAAAACCTTTAAAGCAGGTATTGCGTGATGTTCTGAGTCAGACTCACCTTCAGGGGGGGGAGGGTCCGCAGGTTGAAGCAGCAGTGTTGTAGTTTCCACTTTTCTCTCCTGTAGCTGAACTCAGAGGAAGTTGTTAGTTTGGTCTGAAGGTGAATCTGATCGTCTGTTTTTCAGTCCGTCTGTCTCTCTGCAGTGAGGGAGAAGAACAAACTGTTTCCTGGTTAGTCTCAGGTTAAGTTGTAGTCATTTGTTTTGGGCATGAAACAACATGAAACATGAAAAACAGGCTCGGTGCTTAAAATAAAACGTTTTACTTACAAAGCCCTCAACAACCTCCGTTTTCACTCTTGCCTTCAACTGCTAGTCCTCTAGTTCGTTACGGAAACTCCCCCCACTTTCACGTAAACAAACTAAATCTGGTACGCATATCTAAAGTGCGGAGACAAACCAAAAAGCCTGTTGGAGGTGTTGGCAATTTTTTATTTGGCGTTGAAAGCGCAATGTATCGCCCTCCCTATTTCAGAGATCTCCTCCGAGGTATTTTATCCGATCGACTCCAAATTCGGCGGGTAGCGTCTCGAGACCTGAGGGATGATAAGTCATCAAAAAATGTTTGGTTTCTACAGCTTTTAGTAAACGCTGCGCATGTTTCTCAAGTTGCTGAAGATGTTTCTTCATGTGGAACATTTGTGGTTTTATATCTGTATCCTTTCTGAAGCTGCAGCGTGTTTCTCCTGATGGAAGAGTTGTGGGTCGCTGTAGTGAGTTCCACCTGTCGGCCTCCCACCTGTCGGCCTCCCACCTGTCGGCCTCCCACCTGTCGGCCTCCCACCTGTCGGCCTCCCACCAAACACGCCAGCCAGAGCTATAAACACGCTGCACTGACACATGCGTAATAAATAATGCATGAATAAGATTCACTTCTTCACGTTTGGTGAAAATATTTGGCTCTATGCAAAATGAAACTACTAAATAACGTTGGGCAAAGCTTCCGGAAAAAAGCCCTGCAAACAGAAATGTGAGGTTTTAATGATAAATAAAAACCCAAATATTCAACAGAGAGGAGCAGGAGGGTTCAGAGGAACTCATATTCATAAAGAAGCTGCAGGCCTTCCTGCCATAGCAGTTATGTATGACCTGAGGAAATGTCTCTTTGTACTTTCAGCAGCACGATCTGTCCCCTCTTCTTCTGTCTGGAAACCACATTTCTATTTCTTACTCAGTATTTGCCTCCCTCTGCCTTTTTCTTCTCTAAATTAAATACCGACTTGAAAGCGACTCCTGGCCCACACCAAAGGCAGACGAGCCAAAGTAAATAAAGTGTGAGTCTTTGAGAGGACTCCCAGAGGTGCAGAGGGAACAACAGAGACAATGCAGGCAGGGCCAACAACAACAACAACAACAACCACACTGTTGGAAACGGGCTAAACTTGGCACTAACACCGTGGTGTAAAACCGTCCGGTCATGGTATGCACAACTTAATGTATAATAATTGTAACAAAACATGTCTCTGTAAACACACCGTTGACTGAAAAGGAGCAGGGAGAAGAAAAGAATCGTATATCACCTGCCCCTTTCTAAAAAGAAACTAAATAAATAGAAATAGATGGTCTGTCCTTCATATTTATTTTTCACAGCCAAACGTATTCACAGCCAAACATAACAGTATCTTAGGATAATAAGAGAAACACAAAACATCACGTGTACAAGGAAAAGGAAACACCCTCATCTGAGTCGTACTGGAGAAGAAGGTGGAAAGCGGCGCATCATAATAATAATAATAATAATAACTATCGTTACACATAAAGCAGTCCGTTTATTCAGACTGCATGCTCTTACTTTACAACACTTGTTAGGATACTCGCATGTTTTGTTCAGCAGGACGTCTAATGTTGATGACATTTAGTCGTCTCATTTAGACACTTGTTAGCAACCTCCATTTTAAAATCCAACAGTGGGTAATTTACTGATGTATGTCGTAGAAGAAAACGTCAAAATCTGTTCAGCTTGTGTTTACCACAGACCTCATTTCAGGATAACATCCAAAAACACATTCACATAAATGTTGACGAGGAAACCAAAAGTGGAAAAATGCTTAGTAATTCCTCCACCACTCTATTGTCTGACATGCATGAATCCCACACCGGTGGAAAGGTGAGACTGAGACCTATCCATCGACACCAGGACTCTAAAAACCTTCATGTAAATATATTTTCACATTTAGGCTATTTCTCAAACTTTTTACAGTGTGATTCGACTAAACATGCTTCAACATTTCTGTGAAGCTGGTACTCCTCTCTTTCTATCCAGCATGGTCTTATTTTTCTTTTTCAGATGACCTTGGTTCAGATGACCTTGGTTCAGATGACCTTGGTTCAGATGACCTATCCATCGACACCAGGATTCTAAAGATTGAATCTTTCTGAGTCTTTTTCAGATGACCTTGGTTCTGTTATGATGGTTTCTAGAGTTGTTTTGAATAAAAGAAGCAGAAATTCCACTTTGTTTTCTATGGGCTACATACCCCCTACAGTGTTGTAGTCAAGTCACCAATTCACGAGTCCAAGTCACTCTCGAGTCACCACTCTTCGAGTCCGAGTCCAAGTCCGAGTCACCCAAGGAGTGTCCGAGTCGAGTCCGAGTCAGAGTCATCATTACCTGTGTTCGAGTCCGAGTCCAAGTCCGAGTCACCCAAGGAGTGTCCGAGTCGAGTCCGAGTCCAAGTCATCGTGCGCGAGAATTCACGAGTCCAAGTCCGAGTCGCATCAATCAGTGCAAGAGTCCGAGTCGAGTCACGAGTCCCGAAAATCGGCACTCGAGTCCGAGTCCAGGACTCGAGTGCTCCATCTCTGCCCCCTACAGTGTTCTACTTTCTGGAGAGAGTGGTGATTTCTGGGATGTAGAGAACTTCATAAAGCTTAAAAAAAAGCTATATATTTCAGTATTCAAATGTGTATCAGGAACACAGGTCATGAACAGCTACAACATGCCATGCTTTCCACTTTTTCTGTTTACAAAGGGTTAACATAGTATTCAAATAATACAAATCTGTCAATAAAAGACAATTTCATAAAAGCGTAATATTCGTTAGGCATTATAGAAAAATGTATTAATTAAAATACAAATTCAAGAAAGGGAATAAGAAAATATGAATAATAATAAAATAAAATCATATTCCTTTAGATAATCAGGTAATGTAAGCATCCAATCAGAATATGTATATTTATAAGTAAAAACAGATGTGGCTCTCAGACGGTTAAAATAAGTTGATTTGACCTCAAATAAATTAACCGACGTGTTGATTGATTTATTGACTGTTTGTCTCCCACAGGAAGTGCCGGTACTGCGGTGACGTTCAACCGTAACGGCGACGCCCCCGGACGCTACGACCTGTTCCAGTATCAGTGGAGTAACGTCAGCGGGCCGGGATACCGTGTGATCGGGCAGTGGACCGAGTCCCTGCAGCTCAACGTGAGTTCATGTTCAATACTTGCTAACACAAAATAAAAATATGTATAAAAATATGTATAAAATGTGTATATCCCTATATATACACAATCAACAGACACATTTAGGGTGGAGGTGGCGAAGTCCATAGGGACTTTCATTTTTCATTTCATTGAATGGTTTATTTGAACCGGGACATTAATGAACATTTTAAACAAAATAATGCTTTCAAATGTAAATGAGACGGATTTTAGCTTTGAGCTAATTTCCAGCCGTAGTCTTGAACTGGTGACCTTCCACTTGGCTTGGCAACTGGAAGGTCACCAGTTCAAGTCCCGGAAAGACTAAGTGCTACCGAGGTGTCCCTGAGCAAGGCACCGTTCCCTACACTGCTCCCCGGGCGCCGTACATAATGGCAGCCCACTGCTCCGAACACGAGGATGGGTCACATGCAGAGAAACCGTTTCGTAGTACCTGTAATGACAATAGGTTGAATCTTCTTTATACATATGCACTAGGGCTGTCAGTCGATTCAAATAGTTAATCGCGATTAATCGCAAATTATTCGCACATTTTTTATCTGTTCTAAATGTACCTTAGAGGAATATTTTTCAAGTTTTTATTACTCTTATAAACGTATGAGTGGACAAATATGCTTTATGCAAATGTTTGTTTGTTATCATTTGAACAAGTACAAATATTCTCCTGAATATTCTCAACACAACAACCTGGAAC
>NW_022987597.1:811732-870939 GCF_902827165.1 Trematomus bernacchii
TCGGTTGATCCATAGGTTAATAATGTATCTGTCGCTTTGAAAAAATTATTTATAATCCATAATTCCATTTTTATGTAAATATCGGAGCAAAAAAATTAGCTGCTAATGGTAGCCACCAGAGTGCATGCAGCTTCCGGTTTTGGCCACGCGTCACTCTCACTCCTTATTTGTTAATGTGTTAGTGTGTATAGAACTTTCCCTCGATTCCATTGGCTCTAGCGGTTATAAAGAGATTTCATTCATCAAAATTGAGCAAGGGGGGCCAGAGATAGGTCAAATCCACCCAAATGACCCCAGAAGTGGGTTTATTTTGCTAAATCTCTCTAAAAAGGTCAAATTTCACTTGTTTTGCATCAATCTTGATACAGGGTACTTATTATATGTTGTACTTTGGATTCCTAAAGCTTTTAGTCTACTAACCCATCATCCAAGGGTAGCTTTCACTAAAAGTAAGGTTTTTCTTTTGGACGGACACTATAATTTACAGTTTTTTACTATGTAAAATCTGAATTTACTTACAATTAAAAAAATCAATATTGATTCTGACTCTTCTACATCCAACTCACAGGTTTATCAGTGCTTTAAGAAAAAAGATTATTAATTTACTCCTTTTAGAAGTGAAGTTATGGTCATTTGTTCTGGGAATGTCATTTTCGAGCCTGAGACCTGGAAAACAGGCTCGGGGCTTAACAGGTTAAAAACAAAATGTCAAGCAGCCTTGCACGATATCTACCTATCAAAGAGGGAAATTATGGATTTCTACCTATCTATCACACACATAGATACACACACATACATGTCTACATGTCTAACCGGGGACTATGATTCTTCTTTGACCATATGAGGACTTCTGTTTCTGGTCATTTTGTTTAAATAAATACTTTAGAAATTGTACTTTAAGTGTCTTTTACCATGATATTCATTTAAATATTCCTAGTTTTCTAAAATAAAATGTCGAAGCACTCTGGATGAATGTCTACCTATCAAAAGGACTTAATTTTACTGCAGTGGGACTGTTTAAAGTAATTTTTCCACTGAATGAGTGCTCTCCTACCGCAAATACCTTGTTCCTAAAAACATGTATATCTTATGTTTAACTTTAGCTATGTTTAAACACTTTTCTGCGATGCAAATACACACACACTTAACATATTTACTTCAATGGCTTCATCTTAGTAGTATTGGCTCAACACGTCTGCAGGAAACACTCTGATAGACCTGCCAACACTTTTCTGATTATTGTATTCATATTTTTAGACTCTGTATTTGTATTGTTAGCATCAGTATTAGCGTGTATTTCTACCTGCAGAGTCTCAGTAGTTATCTCTGGCGCCTGTTTTCTCTTTCTCTGAGATTAATGTTTGTTATGTGCAGTTTATATTCAGGGATTAAATCGTTCATATCCATGATACAGGATTACCAGATTCATTTAGAAAATGGTGGTTTCTGATCATGACTCAGCACAATCCCTTTAGAGCTGTGTTTAACCTGCACACACGGTATAATATACGGATATAGAGGTTGGTACTGGTCACAGTTTCATTATATTACAGGCAGTGTTTTTGCACCTCTTGCCATCTGGTGCTAATCCTCTGTGAGCTGTTGCACACAGATTATAATCCTGCATACATCTTCATCTGAATTATCATCTGAAAGTTAAAAGTTTGGACCGCTGCTAGTCCCGGAGCGTTGCTACGACATAATCACATCAAAACGTCCACAATGATCGGGACTGTTGTGCTATAACTTTTCTAAGAGATTCACCCAGCTGCTTTCATGCAAATCTAAAAAAACGGAATACATAGGAATTAATCGGAAATCGCCGTGAGCTCAAATTCACCTAACTTCGCCATACTTTAACGTAGAACATAGATTACAGCTTTAAACAGCTCTGCAGACTCTGAGCTTTATTAAACTAAAAGGGTTTTTTGATAGATGGAACGGTTTTCCTAAAATTCCAATGTAAGTTTTGTTGAATTTTCATAGCGTTTCAGATGTTATAATGGATGTGTATGTGACGGAATGTTCAGAGTGATGACATTATCAGTTAGAGTGTAGAGGGGCTTTAAAATCTCCTGAAAAAAGGTCTTAAACCTGCTCTAAATCTTATAAAATGCACTCTTTTCACATAACTTTGGATGATTTCAGCCGCAGAATTAGTCAGCGTGTTCTCGATGCCCTTCATTATATCAAATTGATGTACAAATCTGGCCTCAAAAGTGCCCTTGAGTGACAACAACTCCAGCTATCTCGCCCATAGTGTGTTAGTTTTTCTGAATAAGACTCACCACGTAACCCTGTTGCAACAAGACAGCCACTGCTATCAATGCCGACACTACGCTGGTTATATTAACATTATTCAACATTGAGGGGGATTTTCTAGTCGCTTGTAATTCCTCCTGTCGTCAGTAATCGTGTTATCCTTGCTGTGATGATGCTCGCTGCAGATACAGATGAAATACATGCACTGAGAGTCAGAAATCAATATGTGTGTGTGTCGGCGCTGCACACTGAATATCAGCTTTGAAAAGATGCACTTTGTTATACGGTAGATTAAAAACAGCACCTCAATAATCATCTGTTTTTCACAAGGAATCCTTGACGTTTTTATTGACTTTTTAATCAAGAAATCGTGCTAAATAATCATTTGTTGTGTTTTCTTTAATCAGCAGTTGTATTTTTCAACATTTTAATCTTTAATTTATACTTTTATTTTTTCCAGTATTCTTTTGTATTAGTTTTCATAATTTCTTTAATTTGAATATAAAACACTTTTTTGGTGAATTATCAATGTTTTCTCTGAACTGCTGACACGGTTTTATTTCCATTTAAATTGTCGCGTAAAATAAAAATAATCAGGGATGCTCAAACTATGAGAGTGAAAATATGAATTTGTAACATGCCTGTGAACATGACCAGATAAACCCTGACAGATCACACACACACACTCTCTCACACACACACACACACACACACACACACACACACACACACACACACACAGACACACACACACACACACACACACATTTGAATACTTTATTTGGTTCCACAAATTATATTACATAAGACAGGGAATCAAATATATCGGGGCTAAGCAGCACAGAACACTTAGGGGAACACATAGCACCTCCTTCTCCACACGGCTAAGCTGCAGCTGAAACAGAGCAATATTTGGCAATTTGTTTGGCTTTTCTCTTTGACATTCCAGCAATTCTCAGACCAATCATGGTGTATTTATATACATGGCCAAGACTTCTGAATATGAGTATGCTATATCTACACTTGTACCCAAAGCTGGTTATGACATGGAGCAGTGGTTGGTATTTGATATACTTGTCCTGGAAAGCCTGGTCCATGTACAGGTCAAAGGCACAGCCTACTTCTAATATTAGCACCTCCCTGTGGTTGGTGTCAACAAAAACAACATCAGGTGTATTTGGGATGTTAGCAAAGACATCATTGGTCAAACCAAACCATTCTGGTAACACTCTAGTGTGCTTGTACATTGCTGCACTAGATGGTAAGATGTTTTGTCCCGCATCAGACACAATGTCCACAATACGGTCATGACGGGCTATGTACAGGCGTTTGTATGCATTACATCCATTTGTTATGTGTGCAATGGATTCTCGGTGTTGTTGTGAATCCTGGTGGTTTAAACAGAATGGAGTGTGAATGTGAGGGTACCAGGTGGACAGATTGTACTTAGTGGGTAATACCTGCAGTCTTGCTTTGATGGTAAATGTCAGAACATCCTCACCAACAGCGGCGTTCTTAAACACTGAGTGTGAGACTGAGTGGTCAGCAAACCCCAAACAGGCTAGCTTTCCCTGTAATCTGAGTCCACACCAGTGCTGCTTGATCTCAGACTGCTTCATGCTGAGCAGAACCCTCCTTGCAGAGTCTCGGTGCAGTTCCACAGTCTCTTCCTGAGGTGTTGTGATGTCGGCCTTCACAACCACACTGGGGTCTGTGATCAGTTCATCAGAGACGGGGACTTCAGTCTGTGTGTTGAGTCTTGTCCATTTCAGCTGGACTCCAGTCCGATTGCAGAGGTCATTGAGATCTGGCCAGTCAGACCAGACCCCGAAGCCCTTGGCCTGAGAGTCCAGTTTCCCAGAGTCCTTCCTCCTGAAGCCGAGGAAGTTGTTCTGGTCTGCGCTGGCCAGGGGGATCTTCCTTCTTTGTAGATCCAGCAGGAGAGAGGCCCTGGCCATTTCTCTTACGGTGACATCATCATTGTTAAGCATGTGGATCAGGTGGGCTAGCCTGGTGGCTATGTAGGTCCACTCGACATTGGGGACACCCAGCCCCCCCTCTCCACATGGGAGAAAGATCATGCCCCGTGTGGAGTGTGTGTTGAGGCCCACCCACTTTCTGACCAACTGGACAGTTTTGTTTGTCATTTCTCTCAGTGCCTTGAGAGGGATGTGTACATTGGCAAAGAGATGTTGAATTTTAGCCAAAGCCACCTCTCTCACAGCCTGGAACTTCATGAGGACGGGGAGGGGGGACAGGTCAATCAGGTGGAGACGATGGAGAAACTCTGTAGTGAGCTCCTCGACCTGCTCCCCCCACTCGCCAGCGATGTTAAACCTGTGGCCAAGGTATGGGTAGGTCTCATTACGGCAATAGACCTTAATAGGTTGGCCCATTACAAGAAAGGAGGGGGGCTTGTCGTTCTTGGCCTTATATCAGCGGTTGCCTCCACTGCGGCGCTCATGGAGTACGGCACACTTAGCTTGCTTCACCTCCAGCCCTGACCATTGGAGGAACTCATCAGTGCGTGCTAGCATGCCAATGATGACATCCTCCTGTCGTGACGACACCTGCACGTCGTCAGCGTATCCTTGAACAGGATTTGGGGACCTGACATGCAGAGGAGCGCACTGGTAAATCCACTTCATCCACACACACACACACACACACACACACACACACACACACACACACACACACACACACACACACACACACACAGACACATCCTTCTCACTTCAGGAGACGGAGGTCAGAGGAAGCGACACGACACATAGCAGACGAAGACAAAGTGAGAAAATTAAAACTCATCTGTCTCCTCCAACATGTTCAGATCGGCCTCTGTGTTCAGGAGGAGGAGGAGGAGAAGGAGGGTGATGAAGAGTGACGAAGAGGAAGCTCTTTTCTCTACATGTTCCTCAGGTTTCTCACTGAAAGCATAGTCAATGAGTTGTATTGGCCCCTGCCGGCCACCAGAGGTTGATTTGAATGTGATATCAGGTTAGATCTGTGGGTTGGAGTGAAAACATGAAAACTCTGTCAGAAAGAAGTCACTGCTTTATTAACCTGCACGACATCTTATTATAATAAGAGCAAACAGAAATTAATCTGATTACAAACGTTGATGTTCCTTCAGCCGCCTCCATAATGTCGCTGCACACACACACACGCACGCGCACACACACACACACACACACACACACACACACACACACACACACACACACACACACACACCATCTGACAGGATCATTAACGCACCTGTCAAAGAGACATGAAAATACACAAATGCATATACACATATACATACATACATACATACAGACGTGGGTAAATGTGTACAGAAAGGCTTGCAACACGCGCACAAATGATCAGGAGACGGCATCAAAAAGCTTTTTCCTGTTGTGACTCTCAGACATTATTTTCTTGCAGAGTAGAAACACATTATCTGTGAAAATACTCGAAACCTCATTTGTTTTAAATTGCAGTTTTCTTAACAGAGCTTTTGTTTGCAGAGACATCATGGGTCAGTGTTTCTGCAGAGAGCCCCTCTGTACTCTGAGATACAAACAGCTTTAGTCTCAACTGTGTTGCTGTTAATAAAGATGCATGGTCCGTCCTTACAGAGACTAAATGAACTGTGTGAGATGAATTGTGTTTGTGTGACTCTGCAGATATTTTTAATATAGTGCCGCCCCGTTGTACCCTGAGTACTACTTGAGTAAAGGAACTTTGAACCTCTCTGGTTAAAGGGTCTGTTTGCAGTGTTCCTTCTTGTCGTGCTGCTGAACCTCAGCGATACGGCCTCCGGCTGCTCGATGGATGCAGCTTTTTATCCCCGACGATCCCAAGTTATCGTCCCCAGGGAGAGTCTGGATGATGGTGGGAGGCGATAACATCCAGCAGCAGTTTTTTAGGTTTTTCTCCGGGCTGCTGGAACCACAGAGTGATGGAGGATTGGCCTTTGTGGATAATCTGTTTGAAGATGTCCTTACTGCGCTGAAATTGATCGGCTCCGGGTCACAGAAGCATTTGAAATCCCTCCAAGTGCCTTTAAATCTCTTTAAACAGAGAGCGGCTATCTGCCAGAGCATCAGCAGCAAAACACCGGAACCGTTTTCTGACCATCGCCGGGCCGGTTCTGGTGATTTATTGAAGAGTCTTTGTGCACTTCAGCTCTTATTTATTGCTTTCTCGTAGTGTGGCAGTGTTTATATGCAGCTATTAGAAGGGTTTATCATCCGAAAGTACAAATCAGAAGAGGTGCAGAGACACGTTATCTGTTTATCTATTTGGAAAGAAGACCGGACGTTGCGTTAAATCGGGCAATATTTTCTGACCTAGTATCGATTGGCAATACATGTTTAGAACATCTAATAGATGTATAATTGGTATCTATAGAAGTTCTCAAATAAGGTATTTCGAAATGTGTGCTAAAGTGAACATCCCACATGATATCATTTTCAAAGTTATTAGACGAAAGCTCATGTGGACAGTTTGTAGTAACTCTCACTGCCAGAAGACAAAGGTTGATTTAAAAAAAATAAGTCAGAATTGCCAGATAAAAACCTAAGGTTTGAGAAAAAAGTCAAAATGTTTATTTTTTGTGAAAAAAGTCAAAATGTTTATTTTTTGTGAAAAAAGTCAAAATGTTTATTTTTTGGGAAAAAAGTCAAAATGTTTATTTTTTGGGAAAAAAGTCAAAATGTTTATTTTTTGGGAAAAAAGTCAAAATGTTGTCATAATTTAGAGAAAGAAACGTAGAATTTTGAGAAAAAAGTCATAATTTTGAGATTTTGTGAAAAAGTCATAATTTTGAGAACAAATTCATAATTTTGGTTAAAAAAATTTAGATTTTGAGAAAAGTTCAGAATTTTGTGAAAAAAAGTCAAATGGCGCATTTCCACTACACGGTCGGCCTCGGCCACGCTCGGTACGGCTCGGTACGGCTTGGCCTTAACAGGGCCGACTCACTTCATGCTGCGCTTCCATTACAGTTTAGGAACTGGGGTAGTAACTATAGTAACGCAGTGTAGGCGGAGCCGTGACGTCATCTTCAATGAGAACTCCAGAAAAACAACACAGCCGTTAGCTGTTAGCACTCAGAGCTCACAGCTCCTCATATATGTTCAGAAACTAGACAAAAGTTAAACAAGTACAAACCACAGACTGTCTGTGTCATGGTGAATACAGTCGCTGCTTTATTTATGTCTGTATAGGCCGTTGTTGTGAGTGTGGACGGTCGGGGCATATACTGCGTTAGCTTAGCTAATCTCCATTTAGAAAACACGCATTTTAAAAGGTGTTTCGCCTGCCGTCTGTCTGCAGACTTGACAAAGCATTAATTCATGGTTTTTACTAACCGGTATCAGTATGTTGTTACTTCATCATTTTGAAACGTGTATTACAATTAAATCACGGTCAAATATGTCCATCTTGTTGTAGTTGTAGCCTCCTTGCCAGCGATCCTCTCTCTAGTTTAGCATACTCAGCCCGACTCAGCCCTGTTTGTTGGCCCCGATAGAACCACAATTTTGTCGGGCCAGAAAAGAGGTGAAAAAGTGGCCCCGGGCCGGGCCGGGCCGTAACTAGGCCTAGTGGAAGCGCAACCAAAAACGGGTACGGCACGACACGGCACGCTTAAAGCGAGCTCCGCGCTGTAGTGGAACTGCGCCAAAAATGTACAGAAAAAGTCAGAATTCTGATCAAATTCAATTTTTTGAGATTTGGGATTTTTTTTACGATTTTGAGAAACAAACAGAATTTTTGAAAAAAGTCAAAATATTCAGTTAAAAAAAGAATTCCACATTTTGTGATTGTGATGCTGCGTTCACACCGGACGCGATGCGATTTTTGGGGGCGGCGCGATTACATGTAAAGTCAATGCAGAGATGCGGACGGACGCAAATTCGCTCCGACGGCGTGCATGAAGCGGTGGACGCGGCGCAAATCACGCGATTGAGGCGATTGAAGGGGGCCGCGTCAAACACGAGAGTTACATTTTTTCATCTCGAGCGTCAAATTCACGTGAAGCGTTCTCGCGAAAGCCAATCAGCGTTGGGATTCCCTCTGACGTCCCTCTGACGTCCTGCTGTTGATCAGTTGTAAAGATAGAAGAGATGATCGTTGTGGCTGTGAGTGGGTTCCCGGAGATTTACGATACAATGTTGTATATCTATCGGGACCGCAACAAAAAGGTGCTGGATTGGAGGACAATAAGAACCCAGACACGACGGCGTTTGTTGCTACGTTTGTAGGACTTCCACAGAAGGTACAAAGCAGCAATAGTTGTTATATCCTCCATAGTCAACGACAGAAATAACCAAAACGATCTTGCATGGAAGTGTAAACAACCTCAACTGTCCGTCAACGGCGCGGCGCGTCAACGGTATGTCTGTTTTGAATGACGCGATAAAACAAACTGCAAGCCGCGGTGAAACTTGAGCGATTGGAGCGATGCGAATATTCGCATCGCGTCCGGTGTGAACGCAGCATGAGAATTAAGTCAGAATGTTAAGAAAAAAAGTAAGAATTTTAAGATTTTCAGAAAAATTCAGACATTTTGGAAAAAAGTCAACAAAATCAAAAGGAATTTTCAGAAAAAGTCAAAATGTTGGTAAAAAAGTGAGAACATATGGGCCGGTTGGGCTGCAGTCTAAAGCTCATGTTTAGAATAACTCTCACTGCCAGAAGAAAGGGGTCCACAGTGCTGACATTTGGAAAACAAGTTAACCAGTTAACCTGTCAGTGTGCTGGTTAGCCAGTTGGCTATCAACTGTTAGCTTTCCACTAATTAGTGGCTCTCATAAATGAAATGATTATTATTATGTAACCCCCTCTGGTCAGACAGTGTGGACCTGTGTTCAGAAGTGAGAGTCATTATAAAAACATGTTGACGTATTTCTTCAAGCAGACCGGCAGCTCTCATTGAAAACACAGAGTAGATGGACCTTGATTTGGTTCAACGATGAGCAGCGATTCTCCAGCTTCAGAGGGATCTGCTGTACTGAGGGGGAATCCCAGATAACTAAGACCTCAGAGCTATGATCCATGTGGGATTCATCTGTATTGATGTGGCTCTAATAGAGTATTCATTACTCATTAGCAGCAGCCAAGCTGTCAGATCAATGAGACATTTAGCTTCAGGAAGAGACCAGAAGCTCTTGTTTAATGGCAGGAGAAACCTGAGGAACCAGAAGCTCACAGCTCATTTATCAGCATTAATTAAAGCTGCTTCCACCGTGAGGTTTTACAGTGTGAGAGGAATCCACGCTCCATATTAGAGTCAAATAAAACCTGCTTCCCTTCACTGAGGGTTCAAGATACAGAGAATGCAATTTTAATGCGAGACATTACGGACTACAACATGTGTTATCATACATCTATATTCAGATTCAACAACATGTATTACTTCAGATTATTGGAAATAAAAAAATCTAAATCCACATTTATTTTCGTCTGCAGATTTCTCCTAAACTCACCAACAGTTGGCAACACAAAAGCCTCGTTAGCATATTTTATAACCTGTCAGAAAACTTGTAATATAAAATAAACATGTTAATCCTAATGAAGTGTGGAAGTTTTTTTTTTTATGCTTACTTTCCTTTTAATATTAATAATACGTTCATGTATAATTATATTTTCTTCCTAAGAAATAACACGTTTCAAGATATTTAACTTTACCTCGTAAAGTTAAATATAGAAAAATAGTAGAATAGGAGACCTTTAATAATCTTGTCAATCTCTGATGTAACCGTCCCTCGTGTTGTCTCTGCAGATGGAGGACATGCAGTGGCCTCGGGGGGAGCAGGACGTCCCCAGCTCCGTCTGCAGCCTCCCCTGTAAGGCGGGCGAGAGGAAGAAGGTGGTGAAGGGCATGCCGTGCTGCTGGCACTGTGAGCCCTGCGACGGATACCAGTACCAGTACGACGAGTTCACCTGCAAGCTGTGCTCCTACAACATGAGGCCCAATGCCAACCGCACCGCCTGCCAGCCAATCCCCATCACCAAGATGGAGTGGAGCTCCCCCTGGGCCGTGATCCCCGTGTTACTCGCCATGATCGGCATCACCGCCACCATCCTCGTCATGGCCACGTTCGTCCGGTACAACGACACACCGATCGTCCGTGCGTCCGGCAGAGAGCTGAGCTACGTCCTGCTCATAGGGATCTTCCTGTGTTACATCATCACCTTCCTCATGATCGCCAAGCCGGACGTGGGCGTGTGTTCGTTCAGACGGATCTTCCTGGGGCTGGGTATGTGCATCAGTTACGCCGCCCTCCTCACCAAAACCAACCGTATATACCGGATCTTTGAGCAAGGCAAGAAGTCGGTGACGGCGCCCCGGCTGATCAGCCCCACCTCACAGCTGGCCATCACCTCCATCCTCATCTCTGTGCAGCTGATGGGGGTTTTCATCTGGTTCATAGTGGATCCGCCCAACACCATCATAGACTACGAGGAGCAGAAGACCTTCAACCCGTTTAAGGCTCGCGGCGTGTTGAAGTGTGACATCACGGATCTCCAGATCATCTGCTCGTTGGGTTACAGTATCCTATTGATGGTGACGTGTACTGTTTACGCTATAAAGACCCGCGGGGTCCCGGAGAACTTTAACGAGGCCAAGCCCATCGGGTTCACCATGTACACCACCTGCATCGTGTGGCTGGCCTTCATCCCCATCTTCTTCGGCACGGCGCAGTCTGCAGAAAAGGTAAGAACCACCGGATGAATAATACGAATAATAATACATTTTATTTATAAAGGCGCCTTTCAAGGCTCTCAAGGTCTCCGTACAAGGTACACAATGGTGTGAATGGGTGAAGGGTACATCAGGGTGGATGAGTGAGTGGAAGATGGATTAATGAGGGTAGGATGAAGATGGTAGATCTGATTCTTTAGGTCCTGACCCCCTTTATGATAAGGGTAGAATCAAGATGGTAGATCTGGTTCTTTAGGTCCTGACCCCCTTTATGATAAGGGTAGAATCAAGATGGTAGATCTGATTCTTTAGGTCCTGACCCCCCTTTATGATAAGGGTAGAATCAAGATGGTAGATCTGATTCTTTAGGTCCTGACCCCCCTTTATGATAAGGGTAGAATCAAGATGGTAGATCTGATTCTTTAGGTCCTGACCCCCTTTATGATAAGGGTAGAATCAAGATGGTAGATCTGATTCTTTAGGTCCTGACCCCCTTTATGATAAGGGTAGGATGAAGATGGTAGATCTGGTTCTTTAGGTCCTGACCCCCCTTTATGATAAGGGTAGGATGAAGATGGTAGATCTGGTTCTTTAGGTCCTGGCCCCCCTTTATGATGAGGGTAGGATGAAGATGGTATAGCTGGTTCTTTAGGTCCTGACCCCCCCCCCCCCCCCTTTATGATGAGGGTAGGATGAAGATGGTAGATCTGATTCTTTAGGTCCTGGCCCCCCTTTGTGATTAGGGTAGGATGAAGATGGTATAGCTGGTTCTTTAGGTCCTGACCCCCCCCCCCCCCCCCCCCCCCCCCCCCCCCCCCCCTTTATGATGATGGTAGGATGAAGATGGTAGATCTGGTTCTTTAGGTCCTGGCCCCCCTTTATGATAAGGGTAGGATGAAGATGGTAGATCTGGTTCTTTAGGTCCTGACCCCCCCTTTATGATGAGGGTAGGATGAAGATGGTAGATCTGGTTCTTTAGGTCCTGACCCCCCTTTATGATGAGAGTAGGAAGAAGACAGTCCATTGGTTTCCTGCTAAGAACCAGGGACCTCAGATTTTAAGGGTTGAAGCAGCAGTGTTGTAGTTTCCACTTTTCTCTCCTGTAGCTGAACTCAGAGGAAGTTGTTAGTTTGGTCTGAAGGTGAATCTGATCGTTTGTTTTTCAGTCCGTCTGTCTCTCTGCAGTGAGGGAGAATTACTTTGGTTTATCTCAGGCTGTTGCTTCACCTCTTGAACAGGTGTGTCTCTTTCCAAAGTTCACAACAACCCGTACTACACCTCTAAAAGTTAATGATTTACTGGTGTTATGTCATTTTATGGATAAAGCAAAGAGCATTCTAACCTTCATGGAGCTCTTAACCTGTTGAGCCCTGAGCCTGTTTTTCAGGTCTCAGGCTCGAAAATGACATTCCCAGAACAAATGACCATATCTTCACTTCTAAAAGGGTTAAATTAATAATCTTTTCTCTCAAAGTAATGATAAACCTGTGAGTTGGATGTAGAAAAGTCAGAACAATATAGATGTTTTTTATTTTAAAGAAAATTCAGATTGAACATAGTAAAAAACTGTAAATTATAGTGTCCGTCCAAAGATTATTTTTTACTTATAGTGAAAATTACCCTTGGATGATGGTAAGGTAGACTAAAAGCTTTAGGAATCCAAAGTACAACATATAATAAGTACCCTGTATCAAGATTGATGCAAAACAAGTGACATTTGACCTTTTTAGAGAGATTTAGCAAAAAAAACTCCACCTCTGAGGTGATTTGGGTGGAAATGGGGGTTTTACCGTTTCTCTGGAACCCATTGGTCGATTTTGTTGATTGACATCTCTTTCTGACCGTTAGAGCCAATAGAATCGAAGGGGAATCTCCCCTCTCACACACATGGTAAAAAAAAGGTGGGGGCTTCGCGCATGCAGTTTTGCATCAGAGCGAACCTATACTCTAGCTCTGACATCTGGAAACGGAAAAGCAGTTTTAATGCTTATGGATTATCAGAAATCATTTCAAAGTGACACAGACACATTGGATTAACCTATGGATTAACTTCAGCAGCGTTTTTATCGTTTTAATGCCATTGAAGACCACTTTTGACCAGACTACGACACAGGTAAGCCATGTTAGCGTTTTTAGCTACCTAGCGCCACATGTTTTGATGTCTGTTTTTGTTTATAAAGTCGCGAGTTCGTATCATTGAGTGATAATGTATGTACCCATCGATTCTGTGTCACCTCACGATGTGAAACGATGTCATGGATGTAGAGAAGAGATAAATAATAAGGTTTTGTGAGTGAATTTCGGTGCAGTAAGGTGTTAGCATTTTTCGCTCGTTGCTAATTCAGAGGCTCAGTGTTAGCATTGTGGGTTTTATTTTGAAAAATAAATAAAAATGATCAGTTAGATGAGTTTCTTCCCGTTACATGGATATAAAACATTCATAGTTTATTAAATGAACATGCCCTCAGACACTGTTTCCTGCAAGATGTTGCGGGAGTGCCCCGGTACCGGGGTCTCTCGGGCTTAACAGGTTAAAATATAATTTGCTGCTTGTTGGCAACCAAAGAGCCTGCTGGTAAAACAGGTCATCCGACTGCTAAAGCAGCAGATAGGTATCATGTGACTGCTGCTTCTGTGCTTGCAAATGCAAAAAACCTGACTGTGAGAGAAGCTTTATGATTGAAGAGGGGGGTGCAGGGCGCAGTCATCGGATACTGGGCATTTACTATCAGCCCTTTAGTAACTACTCTGAGAGTTGTGTTGGTACTCTTAGCAGGAAGTTAAGCTTAAGGTTTCCCCCATCTTGTTCCCTGTTACAGATTCTGTTTGGGATCCCTAGAGGCTAAAGTTGTTCTAAGTGGAGTGTGGATCTTTAACCTGTTACGCACCGCCCCCCGGAACCGGGCGGATAAACGCGTCATTTGCAGGAAACAACGTCTAAGGAATCTTAATATTTAATAAACTATGAATGTTTTATATCCATGTAACGGGAAAAAACTCAGCTAACTGATCTTTTTAATTTTTTTTCTCCAAAAAAACCCCACAATGCTAACACTCAGCCTCTGAATTAGCCACGAGCGAAAAAATGTAACCTATCACTGTACCTAAACTCACTCCTAACTCCCTTATTACTTATCCTAGATGCACAGCCAACCCATCGATTAGCATCTCCTGGAGACACAGAATCTAGGGGTGCCCACCTCAACACTCAGTGATAAACATTTGCGACGCTATAAACGAAAGCGTACATCATAACATGTGGAGCTAGGTAGCTAGAAACGCTAACATGGCTTACCTTGGTCAAAACTGGTCTTCAATGGCATTAAAACGATAAAAAACGATGCTGCAGTTAATCCATAGGTTCATCCTATGTGTCTGTGTCCTCTTTGAAATTATTTCTGATAATCAATAAGAAATAAAACTGCTATTTCGTTTCCAAATGTCAGAGCGAGAGATCGGTCCACTCTGCTGCAAAATTACATGCGCGAAGCCTCCACCTCTTCTCTTCACAACGTGTGTGTGTGGGGGCCTCCCCCTTCGATTCTATTGGCTCTAACGGTCAGAAAGAGGTGTCAACCATCCAAATCGACCAAATCACCTCA
The DNA here is from genome assembly GCF_902827165.1 of Trematomus bernacchii. Taxonomy (NCBI): domain Eukaryota; kingdom Metazoa; phylum Chordata; class Actinopteri; order Perciformes; family Nototheniidae; genus Trematomus; species Trematomus bernacchii. The sequence continues at coordinate 826,298 of NW_022987597.1, forward strand.
GAGGTGGAGTGGTTTTGGCTAAACCTCTCTAAAAAGGTCAAATGTCACTTGTTTTGCATCAATCTTGATACAGGGTACTTATTATATGTTGTACTTTGGATTCCTGAAGCTTTTAGTCTACTAGCCCATCATCCAAGGGTAGTTTTCACTATAAGTAAAAAATAATTTTTGGACGGACACTATCATTTACAGTTTTTTACTATGTAAAATCTGAATTTTCTTTAAAATAAAAAACATCTATATTGATTCTGACACTTCTACATCCAACTCACAGGTTTACCATTACTTTGAGAAAAAAGATTATTAATTTAACCCTTTTAGAAAGGAAGATATGGTCATTTGTTCTGGGAATGTCATTTTCGAGCCTGAGACCTGAAAAACAGGCTCAGTGCTTAACAGGTTAAAGGTTTGTACTCACTTTCTGTGAGTGAGTCCAATTGCAAGTGATTCAATGGTTACTACAAATGAGTGTACATCAGTCTGGTTCTCTACATTAAGTGGTGTCCAAGGAGTTTTTGCTGTCCTTTGTTTTCTTTTCAGGAATAATTACATTCATTCAATCTCCTAATGCAACCTCTCCTCAAAAAAACAAGCTATAAATTAATACGCTAACAACTGGACTGAAGTCAGGAACAAATGTTATTTGAGGACAATAGCGGACCCTCGCAGACACAGGGATCCTCTAGGGAGGTCCATCTCGAAGTCGGAACCCAAGCTTCCTGCAAAGAAAATGTGTCTCTCTATCCCTGATTTATATATATTTGACTACAAGATTAACCCAGATACAACATAAACTACGTCAGTCGGAGGTTGCTAACAAGTGTCTAAATGAGATGACTAAATGTCATCACGCCCAACATTAGCCTCCTTTAGCTTAGCGGTGGTGACGTGAAGTCATGTGACCGTGCTGTAGTTCCTTTATAGCCCAACATTAGCCACCTTTAGCTTAGAGGTGGTGACGTGAAGTCATGTGACCGTGCTGTAGTTCCTTTATAGCCCAACATTAGCCACCTTTAGCTTAGTGGTGGTGATGTGAAGTCATGTGACCGTGCTGTAGTTCCTTTATAGCCCAACATTAGCCACCTTTAGCTTAGCGGTGGTGATGTGAAGTCATGTGACCGTGCTGTAGTTCCTTTATAGCCCAACATTAGCCTCCTTTAGCTTAGCGGTGGTGATGTGAAGTCATGTGACCGTGCTGTAGTTCCTTTATAGCCCAACATTAGCCTCCTTTAGTTTAGCGGTGGTGATGTGAAGTCATGTGACCGAGCTGTAGTTCCTTTATAGCCCAACATTAGCCGCCTTTAGCTTAGCGGTGGTGACGTGAAGTCATGTGACCGAGCTGTAGTTCCTTTATAGCCCAACATTAGCCACCTTTAGCTTAGTGGTGGTAACGTGAAGTCATGTGACCGTGCTGTAGTTCCTTTATAGCCCAACATTAGCCACCTTTAGCTTAGCGGTGGTGATGTGAAGTCATGTGACCGTGCTGTAGTTCCTTTATAGCCCAACATTAGCCTCCTTTAGCTTAGCGGTGGTGATGTGAAGTCATGTGACCGTGCTGTAGTTCCTTTATAGCCCAACATTAGCCTCCTTTAGCTTAGCGGTGGTGATGTGAAGTCATGTGACCGAGCTGTAGTTCCTTTATAGCCCAACATTAGCCGCCTTTAGCTTAGCGGTGGTGATGTGAAGTCATGTGACCGTGCTGTAGTTCCTTTATAGCCCAACATTAGCCGCCTTTAGCTTAGCGGTGGTGATGTGAAGTCATGTGACCGAGCTGTAGTTCCTTTATAGCCCAACGTTAGCCATCTTTAGCTTAGCGGTGGTGACGTGAAGTCATGTGACCGAGCTGTAGTTCCTTTATAGCCCAACATTAGCCGCCTTTAGCTTAGCGGTGGTGACGTGAAGTCATGTGACCGAGCTGTAGTTCCTTTATAGCCCAACATTAGCCGCCTTTAGCTTAGCGGTGGTGATGTGAAGTCATGTGACCGTGCTGTAGTTCCTTTATAGCCCAACATTAGCCACCTTTAGCTTAGTGGTGGTAACGTGAAGTCATGTGACCGTGCTGTAGTTCCTTTATAGCCCAACATTAGCCACCTTTAGCTTAGCGGTGGTGACGTGAAGTCATGTGACCGTGCTGTAGTTCCTTTATAGCCCAACATTAGCCTCCTTTAGCTTAGCGGTGGTGATGTGAAGTCATGTGACCGTGCTGTAGTTCCTTTATAGCCCAACATTAGCCTCCTTTAGCTTAGCGGTGGTGATGTGAAGTTATGTGACCGAGCTGTAGTTCCTTTATAGCCCAACATTAGCCGCTTTTAGCTTAGCGGTGGTGATGTGAAGTCATGTGACCGTGCTGTAGTTCCTTTATAGCCCAACATTAGCCTCCTTTAGCTTAGCGGTGGTGATGTGAAGTTATGTGACCGAGCTGTAGTTCCTTTATAGCCCAACATTAGCCGCTTTTAGCTTAGCGGTGGTGACGTGAAGTCATGTGACCGTGCTGTAGTTCCTTTATAACCCAACATTAGCCGCCTTTAGCTTAGCGGTGGTGATGTGAAGTCATGTGACCGAGCTGTAGTTCCTTTATAGCCCAACATTAGCCGCCTTTAGCTTAGCGGTGGTGATGTGAAGTCATGTGACTGTGCTGTAGTTCCTTTATAGCCCAACATTAGCCTCCTTTAGCTTAGCGGTGGTAACGTGAAGTCATCAGACCGTGCTGTAGTTCCTTTATAGCCCAACATTAGCCACCTTTAGCTTAGCGGTGGTGATGTGAAGTCATGTGACCGTGTTGTAGTTCCTTTATAGCCCAACATTAGCCTCCTTTAGCTTAGCGGTGGTGATGTGAAGTCATGTGACCGAGCTGTAGTTCCTTTATAGCCCAACATTAGCCACCTTTAGCTTAGCGGTGGTGACGTGAAGTCATGTGACCGAGCTGTAGTTCCTTTATAGCCCAACATTAGCCGCCTTTAGCTTAGCGGTGGTGACGTGAAGTCATGTGACCGTGCTGTAGTTCCTTTATAGCCCAACATTAGCCACCTTTAGCTTAGCGGTGGTGACGTGAAGTCATGTGACCGTGCTGTAGTTCCTTTATAGCCCAACATTAGCTTTTTATTTCAGAAATCATAAAGTGGTGATAATATGTGGAGATTATTCTGCTGAACTAAACGTGTAAAAATCATAAACGTTTGTTTGAGGATCTTTCTGCAATAATCCAAAATCACATGGAGGAATCCCATTGGATCAGGGACTGAAATACATCATCCTGCAGCACCTTATATTATTCTCAATATGGTATAAGCTTGCATCTTTGAGAAAAAATGCATGTAGCATTTGTGTGTGTGTGTGTGTGTGTGTGTGTGTGTGTGTGTGTGTGTGTGTGTGTGTGTGTGTGTGTGTGTGTGTGTGTGTGTGTGTGTGTGTGTGTGTGTGTGTGTGTGTGTGTGTGTGTGTGTGCAAGCAGCTGATAGGGGCAGCGGAATTGTGGCCCTTGTTGCTCATCATTACCAAACCTGGTCCAAGGCGAGCAGAATACAAATGAGGGGGAGAGGCAGAACACACACACACACACGCACACACACACACACACACACACACACACACACGCACACACACACACACACATGCACAGACAAACCGAATTGAATAACTTAAACATTGCAAACGGAGGCAGAAAGCGAGGCAGTGAGAACACTGGGAACAGAACACAATGCAAACAGAAGGAAGGAGTCCCAGTGCAACACTTACATACTCACATGTCCTCATGAACAGACAGGAAGTAAACACTAACAGATGGAAAGTATTTAGTTATATATTTATCAGAATACATAAACACACATTTGTTTTATCTTCCATACGTTGCTTCTTCCCTGTTGCTTCACTAGTTTCCTGAGCCTCAAGGCAAGTTTATTTATATATATTAATGTGACTGTTGAAGCCTCAAAGAAACGTCTGCACCTTATTTTTCAACACCTTTTTAAGTCTGCGTTGAACGCCATAAGGCAGGTTTTGTGCAGTGCCATAAAGCAGAGGGATTAGCTCCTGCGTGCTTTACCCTTTGTGGCGCTGATAACAGCTGTTTGCTGAAAGGGGATTTGCTGTATCTCCATGTAACACAGGTACAGTGTGTGTTTCCCCCGCAGGGTTATGAGAGTTCAGGTGAGACGGCAGGAACAGGTGAGGTGTGTGAGGAAGGGAATCAGGATGATTTATTCTGAAGAAATACGTTTCTACAAGAAGTCCTTTTACTTTGAGTAACTTTAGCGAATGAAAACAGGAGAGAGAAACGTATGAGTGATGTGTAGTTTTGCAGATAGCTTAGCATCGTCTTCAGAAACACCCAGGAGGCAACGGGTCGATTTAGGGATGTTCATCTGAAGCGCTTATTTAGTCAAACTGAAATACAAACACTGAAATATACAAAGTGGTGGACTGTTATTGTTATAACATAAATACAGGAACATGACATATCCAAAATGTGCATTCAGCTGACTAACGATTAGCATTAATGCTAACTTAATATTGAAATCCCCATTGACATGCAGTGGCGGCGCCAGAGATTTTCTTTTGGGGGTGCTGTGGGGTAGCTTGACGTTTCACAGAGGGTGCTCAAACATTTAGGGTTTCCCCTTAATCTACCGGGCGCTACAGAGGAATGTTCTACTGCAACACTCCCCACGCACACACACAGTGTACTTGTTACAATGAAGGCTCGATAATCAGCTCACGGCATATACGTGTAAGCAGGGGTAAAGTGCTATTTTTATAAGTGGGGGGTGGATCTAATATCCTCTAGGAGGGTCTGGGGGCAAGCTCCCCTGGGAAGATTTTTTTTAATATTGAAGTTAAAAGCATCAATCTGGTGCACTTTGAGAGCAACATGAGAGATCTATGGATACCTCTCTCAACACCCATATGAAACACAACTGTAAACAGATTGACTTTTTATTTATGGATATTTTACAAATCACCTTTCAAACTGTATTCTTGTTTTACTGTCATATAGTATTTCATAACTGTTTTTCATTTATTCTCTTATTGTTTTATAACTATAATGATCATATAAACGTGTGCCTCGGAAATACTTGTTTACGTAAATGGTGACCAAACCGTTTGAGACCCACTGAGATAACTGAGACTAAAGTGAGCTATCTAAACACTGAGAGAGTCCTTTAGCTCACCTGAGTCCCTCAGTCTGAGAGGAGAGGACTCTCCCTTCACCTTGTTGTAGAAACAGCTCCTTATATCCGTTAGTGCAGCTAGCTAACCAGATGCTAACAACACGGTCCCTGGCACGGTGTGCTCTCTCTCTCTCTCGCTCGCTTAATGCGCGCCTGCCACACACACACACACAGAGCCGAGCTTGAATGAAACACAGAGACCCAGAAGTACTTGTTCTGTACTGTGGCATATTATTTTCGAATCAATCATTTTTCTAATTATGAATTTCACACGTAAAAATCAAAAAAGACACACATTTCTTGGGGGTGCTTGGGGGATGCTATGGCTATCCTAGGGGAGCCTCAGCACCCCCTAGCGCCCCCCTGGCGCCGCCTATGTTGACATGCTATCCCACTTAGCATCGCCATTGTTTTAAAGTGTTCTCACATATAGAACAACTGTTATCAACAAGTGCGGCAGGTCAGTATTTAAACTGAGGACAGCTGAATACCTGCAGACACATGTCTCTGGGTTCAGCTGGACACACAGCTCTTGTGCTCCATAGACTTTTCTAGAAGATAGAAAACTACGGCAAGCCTAAATGGACAAACTGTGCTACACAGGCAACACGTTTACACATAACTAAAACACGCTTTAGTTATGTGATGTACGTATTTATTTTGCCCCGAAACAGAGTCTTTCAGTCAGCCTAACATAGTAACAAGTAATTCAACTTCAAATCAAAAGATCTTTTCGTAATTCAAATCAAAGTATTTCTAGCCGGGGATACTTTACCTTTTCGTACTCCCAGTACCACTTGATGGTAATGCTTCAACTTTTCGTACTTTAAGAACATTCCCATGCTTATACTTTTAGTCCTTTTACTGGTAGTTATTTTTTAGGCTAATCCTTTTACTTTTTGTACTTCGAATACTTTTTCAGTGGTGATACTTTTACTTTTTGTACTACCGTTCGATGGTGTTACGACCTGGCTCAAAAGGCCACAGCAAAGAGGAGACACACCATGTCAACGTTTATCAAAGGATGTTTATTTAGAACAAACTATTCAAATCAAGTGGAATTTGTTATACTCAGCAGAGCCGGGTGCGTGCAGGGGAAACAGAGAGGGAACAGAGAGGGAACAGAGAGGGAACAGAGAGGGAACAGAGAGGGGAACAGAGAGGGAACAGAGAGGGGAACAGAGAGGGGAACAGAGAGGGAACAGAGAGGGAACAGAGAGGGAACAGAGAGGGGGAACAGAGAGGGGAAGCAGGGGGAACAGGAGGGGAACAGAGAGGGAACAGAGAGGGGAACAGAGAGGGAACAGAGAGGGAACAGAGAGGGGAACAGAGAGGGAACAGAGAGGGAACAGAGAGGGGGAACAGAGAGGGGAACAGAGGAGGGACAGAGAGGAACAGAGAGGGGAACAGAGAGGGGAACAGAGAGGGAACAGAGAGGGAACAGAGAGGGAACAGAGAGGGGAACAGAGAGGGGAACAGAGAGGGAACAGAGAGGGAACAGAGAGGGGAACAGAGAGGAACAGAGAGGGAACAGAGAGGGAACAGAGAGGGAACAGAGAGGGGAACAGAGAGGGAACAGAGAGGGAACAGAGAGGGAACAGAGAGGGAACAGAGAGGGAACAGAGAGGGAACAGAGAGGGAACAGAGAGGGAACAGAGAGGGAACAGAGAGGAACAGAGAGGAACAGAGAGGGAACAGAGAGGGAACAGAGAGGGAACAGAGAGGGAACAGAGAGGGAACAGAGAGGGAGCAGAGAGGGAGCAGAGAGGGAGCAGAGAGGAGCAGAGAGGGAGCAGAGAGGGAACAGAGAGGAGCAGAGAGGAACAGAGAGGGAACAGAGAGGGGAACAGAGAGGGAACAGAGAGGGAACAGAGAGGAACAGAGAGGGAACAGAGAGGGAACAGAGAGGGAACAGAGAGGGAACAGAGAGGGAACAGAGAGGGAACAGAGAGGGAACAGAGAGGGAACAGAGAGGGAACAGAGAGGGAACAGAGAGGGAACAGAGAGGGAACAGAGAGGGAACAGAGAGGGAACAGGAGAGGGAACAGAGAGGGAACAGAGAGGGAACAGAGAGGGAACAGAGAGGAACAGAGAGGGAACAGAGAGGGAACAGAGAGGAACAGAGAGGAGCAGAGAGGGAACAGAGAGGGAACAGAGAGGGAACAGAGAGGACAGAGAGGGAACAGAGAGGAGCAGAGAGGGAACAGAGAGGGAACAGAGAGGGAACAGAGAGGGAACAGAGAGGGACAGAGAGGGGAACAGAGAGGAACAGAGAGGGGAACAGAGAGGGAACAGAGAGGGAACAGAGAGGGAACAGAGAGGAACAGAGAGGAACAGAGAGGGAACAGAGAGGGAACAGAGAGGGAACAGAGAGGGAACAGAGAGGGAACAGAGAGGAGCAGAGAGGAGCAGAGAGGGAACAGAGAGGGAACAGAGAGGGGAACAGAGAGGGAACAGAGAGGGAACAGAGAGGGAACAGAGAGGAACAGAGAGGGAACAGAGAGGGACAGAGAGGGAACAGAGAGGGAACAGAGAGGGAACAGAGAGGGAACAGAGAGGGAACAGAGGAGGGAACAGAGAGGGAACAGAGAGGGGAACAGAGAGGGAACAGGAGGGAACAGAGAGGGAACAGAGAGGGAACAGAGAGGGAACAGAGAGGGAACAGAGAGGGAGCAGAGAGGGAACAGAGAGGGAACAGAGAGGGAACAGAGAGGGAACAGAGAGGGAACAGAGAGGAGCAGAGAGGCTTTAAATAGCTGCAGGACACCAGACCCAGGTGTCCTGAGTTACTGCAATCACTGCAATCCATACAGCACAGACAGGACAGACAGGACAGCCATACCCTGTTGTAGCAAACACTGTGGATGGTGGCTGAAAGCCCCCCCCCTCCGCTACGCGCCGTTTGTTAGATGAGGCTGGTTATATTTAATAAAGAAGGAATTCAAAACACCGGAATAAAGGTTATAACAATAATCTGATTTTACTGGTAAGAAACAAAACACGTATACAAGTTTTACAGAGTACTCTGGACTTTCAATTTCTACTGCGGTGCGATACAGGTATCGGGACCAGCCAGTCAGCAAACAGGAAGCATTTTACATGCAAAAACAACAGTATTCATATCCATATTTTGGGGCGGAGATGTGTTGACTTCTTCCTTCCCATTTTACTCCGAAGCGAATCAGAGAGTCCGTGGGGAGGAGCTGTGTGAGCTGCTCACTCCCCCAGGTGTTTTTACTGGTTGGATTCACTTCTGGTCGGGTCCAATACAGCGAATCAGAGTTCTGGGAAAAAGTATGTTTTCTTCTGAGATTCTGAAGTTCACAAGGACAGAGTCAATCTTATCTCTGCACCTGTATTCACTCCTTTACTTTCCCAAGGAATATTTCACACAAACTATTCTTTCCCAGACAACCAAACATTGTGCACAGATATATTGATGCCCAGAAAGGACCTTAAAAAGAATATGTGTGTGTGCTGGTGGGAGGAGGTGTATGTGTGTGTAACAGGATCTCTGGGTCAGTGAGTTGTAAGTGAGATGGGATTACTTAAAACAGTTCAAACAATACATGTTCACTAAAATACAATTCAAAATAATACATGTTTACTTCAATACAGTTTAGAACCATATCTGTTTACTTTAACCCTCTCTATGATGAACCCACAGGGGCATCACAATGGTAATACTTTCACTCTTGGTCATTTAAGTATTTTTTTACGTAATACTATTCTTGATTTTAGTATTATTTGAATACTTTTACTTTTCACAGTGTATCAACATTGATTTATGACTTACAAAAACTAAAAGTTTAACCATGAAAATGATCTTAAAGAAACCCAAATGTAAGATTCACCATCTAACAAGTTGGAAAAGTAAACGTTTTACAAACAAAGCAAAAACAATATTTTTAGCTTTTGATACTTTTCGTACTTTTAGAAGCTATAACGTTTAGTTTTTGTACTTTAAGTATTATAATCTAATAATAATAATGAAAGATATAGCATGAGGGCGCTAATAAAATACTGCATTAGAGCGAAGCTGGAAATAATAGTGTCTTCATGTGTTAAAGCTGCTGAGTCTTATAACAACACACCCTGCTTCATATGAAGTCTCTGTGAGAACACTCCTCCTGCTCTTTGACCCACTGTTTGAATACATGATTATTACTGAGTGTATTTAGCTCAGGGGAAATCCATGAAGCTCAGCAGATATGATAAGTAGTAATAATGATGATATCAAACTGCAGCTTTAATATCCTAATGGAGTCTTTAGAGAACTGCCTGCAGTGTTCAGAGCAACACAATCCTCATTATCGCTCACTTCATCAGAGGAGTACACAAGTACAATTTAGAGGTACTAGTACTTTACTTGAGTATTTCCATATTCTGCTACTATGTTCTTCTACCCCACTACAGTTCAGAGGTAAATTATGTAATCTAACCAAGTGTTAAATCAGACTTTAGTTCCACCTGGAGTAAATCCACAAGCTACCCTGCAGTATACAAAGTCATTCAAACTAGCTGCACCTTTACCAGCTTTGAGAACACTTTCATGATCAATCATTATAAAACATATCATAGATATTATTCTGAAATGGACCAATCTGCACAACGACTACTTTTACTGTCGCTACTTTCACTATATTTTGATGAGAATACTTTTCTACTTTCACTTGAGGAACATTTTGAATGCAGGACTTTTACTGTAACAGAGTATTCCTACACTCTGGTACTTCTACTTTTACTCAAGAACAAGATCTGAGTACTTCTACTTTTACTCAAGTACAAGATCTGAGTACTTCTACTTTTACTCAAGTACAAGATCTGAGTACTTCTACTTTTACTCAAGTACAAGATCTGAGTACTTCTACTTTTACTCAAGTACAAGAACTGAGTACTTCTACTTTTACTAAGTACAAGACCTGAGTACTTCTACTTTTACTCAAGTACAAGAACTGAGTACTTCTACTTTTACTCAAGTACAAGATCTGAGTACTTCTACTTTTACTCAAGTACAAGAACTGAGTACTTCTACTTTTACTCAAGTACAAGACCTGAGTACTTCTACTTTTACTCAAGTACAAGACTGAGTACTTCTACTTTTACTCAAGTACAAGACCTGAGTACTTCTACTTTTACTCAAGTACAAGAACTGAGTACTTCTACTTTTACTCAAGTACAAGACCTGAGTACTTCTACTTTTACTCAAGTACAAGAACTGAGTACTTCTACTTTTACTCAAGTACAAGATCTGAGTACTTCTACTTTTACTCAAGTACAAGAACTGAGTACTTCTACTTTTACTCAAGTACAAGATCTGAGTACTTCTACTTTTACTCAAGTACAAGAACTGAGTACTTCTACTTTTACTCAAGTACAAGACCTGAGTACTTCTACTTTTACTCAAGTACAAGACCTGAGTACTTCTACTTTTACTCAAGTACAAGAACTGAGTACTTCTACTTTTACTCAAGTACAAGATCTGAGTACTTCTACTTTTACTCAAGTACAAGAACTGAGTACTTCTACTTTTACTAAGTACAAGAACTGAGTACTTCTACTTTTACTCAAGTACAAGATCTGAGTACTTCTACTTTTACTCAAGTACAAGAACTGAGTACTTCTACTTTTACTCAAGTACCAGACCTGAGTACTTCTACTTTAACTCAAGTACAAGACCTGAGTACTTCTACTTTTACTCAAGTACAAGACCTGAGTACTTATACTTTTACTCAAGTACTAGACCTGAGTTCTTCTACTTTTACTCAAGTACAAGATCTGAGTACTTCTACTTTTACTCAAGGACAAGATCTGAGTACTTCTACTTTTACTCAAGTACAAGATCTGAGTACTTCTACTTTTACTAAGTACAAGACCTGAGTACTTCTACTTTTACTCAAGTACAAGATCTGAGTACTTCTACTTTTACTAAGTACAAGATCTGAGTACTTCTACTTTTACTAAGTACAAGACCTGAGTACTTCTACTTTTACTCAAGTACAAGATCTGAGTACTTCTACTTTTACTCAAGTACAAGATCTGAGTACTTTAACTGTTGGTACTTTAAGTATATGTTGATGCATATATATATATATATTTAATCCCTTTAGTTACTTTACAGATGAATGATGTGAAATATAAATCAGACTTTAGAAGAAGAATGAATCCGCAGCTCGTTTCGCCTCCACAATCTTTTTTTGATTTTTGCAGATCGTCGTGTCGCTCCCCGTCGCTCCTCGTTTTGTTCCTCACATCGTGATGCGTCTCCTCAGCGAGCCTCTGTGATCCTGCGTGGGGGTTTATAAAAACACAAACAGCCGATCTGTGTGGACGTGATGGAAACAATGCAAATAAGATATTAAAAATTAGATAAAATTCTGCATTCTTGGACCGATTTACTGACAAATGAAAAATATTGCTTTTTACTTTATTTGGAGAAAAGGTTATTTTAGCGCATCTCATCCTTTCTAGGCCATGTGTGTGTGTGTGTGTGTGTGCGTGCGTGCGTGCGTGCGTGCGTGCGTGCGTGCGTGTGTGCGTGCGTGTGTGTGTGCTTCCTGTCCTTCAGAGACTCCAAACTACTGCTGCTGGTTTATAATGAAATGAATTGTTTCACCATGAACCACCTGGTCTGCTTTCTGTTCAGAACCAGAACTAAAAATGGAGAAATTCAGTTATCATGCTCCAAATATCTGGAACAAACTCCCAGGTCCTTTTAAACCCAGGCTTATAATGTGTTTCTGCTGCACTATTTCTTAGCGCTATTATTTTAAAGCACTTTGAATTGCTTGTGTTGAAAAGCTGCTATATAAATAAACTTGCCTTGCCTTGTGATGCATTGACTTCCTTACCTCTATCCTCTGTCCCTCCAGCTGTACATCCAGACCACCACCCTCACCATCTCCATGAACCTGAGTGCGTCCGTGGCCCTCGGGATGCTCTTCATGCCCAAAGTCTACGTCATCATCTTACACCCGGAGCTCAACGTGCAGAAGAGGAAACGCTCCTTCAAGGCCGTCGCCACCGCCGCCACCATGTCGTCCCGCCTCTCGCACAAAGCCAGCGACCGGCCCAACGGAGAGGCCAAGACCGAGCTGTGTGAGAACCTGGACCCCAACAGTGAGTTCACAAAACAGGGTCTTCAACATGTGAAAGAAACCAGATTAAAATAATGTGAATAGAGTGGTCTGTGTTAGACCGTGAAGGACGCTGACAAGGTAGACAAAAAAAGCAACATCCTTTAAAAAAAAACACATTTTAAAGCAAAACATGATTAAAATGAGCAAAACACCTGAAGTTATTATTTATAAATTGATTGAACAGAGACTAGCATTAGCAGCAGCATTAGCAGAAGCAACTCTAGCATTAGCAGAAGCAATATTAGCATTAGCAGCAACAGAAGCAACACTAGCATTAGCTGCAGCATTAGCAGAAGCAATATTAGCATTAGCAGAAGCAATATTAGCATTAGCAAAAGCAATATTAGCATTAGCAGCAACAGAAGCAACACTAGCATTAGCTGCAGCGTTAGCAGAAGCAACATAGCATTAGTATTCATATTCATATTTTGTACAATCTGTAAAGTCCACTGAGACAAATGTACCATTTTTGATATTGGGCTATATAAATAAACATTGATTGATTAGCAGTAGCAACTCTAGCATTAGCAGAAGCAATATTAGCATTAGCAGCAACAGAAGCAACACTAGCATTAGCAGCAGCATTAGCAGAAGCAACTCTAGCATTAGCAGAAGCAATATTAGCATTAGCAGCAACAGAAGCAACACTAGCATTAGCAGCAGCGTTAGCAGAAGCAACATAGCATTAGTATTCATATTCATATTTTGTACAATCTGTAAAGTCCACTGAGACAAATGTACCATTTTTGATATTGGGCTATATAAATAAACATTGATTGATTAGCAGTAGCATTAGCATTAGCAGAAGCAACATTAGCATTAGCAGAAGCAACATTAGCATTAGCAGCAGCATTAGCATTAGCAGTAGCATTAGCGGAAGCAACTCTAGCATTAGCAGAAGCAACATTAGCATTAGCAGCAGCATGTGTGTAAAACATTGGGTTTGCTGGTAACACGTCACTATCTCAGTTTGAGTTATTGTTACTTTTCCCAACATGAAAACAGCATCATTAGCATCAGCGCTAGCAGCAGGTGGAGCATTGGCAGTAGCATCATTAGCATTAGTAACGGCATTAGCAGCAGGAAATCTCATTTTATCTTTTCAAATATTGAACCTATTTCTCTAACTACTTCTCTTCTGAAATATTAGACAAACATGAAGAAACCTAATTTCCTGCTCTGATGCTCCACAGGACATCAGTTATAAAAGAGCTTCAATGTTTGCAGAAATGAAAGAAGGCACATATTGAAATGACATGTGACCCCCTCTCAGTGGGACCCCTCTCAGCACCTCTCACCAAACACTGTTTTCTCCCCTCGACAGGTTAATTTCATAATTGATCAGAGGTAAGAGCAAATGAATCTTCTTCTGCTTGGCTGTGCTGACCTTCATCTGCTGGAGGGGTTTGATTTTGGGGTGTTAGGTATTCCTCCGCTGCTCTTTACACCATCCTTCTATAGAGCGGTGCAGTGACGAGTCCTAAAACCAGGAAGTGAGTCAGCATTTCACCACTTCCTGTTCCCTGGTCTCAGAGCCAATGGGATCTCTCCATAGGATTTAGGAAAATAGCTGAACTAAGGTCTGTGGTTGAGATACATTGAAGAGACGGGTCACGTTTTGTTCTAGGACATTAAATCCATCAGCAGTGACCCCTCTGGTGATTTCTGAAGAGTTGACGTGTCTGAAAAACGATGGTTGTTACCAAGTGGCTGAATAGGACTACAGAAGTTGTGGAGGACGTTGTACGTCATTACGCCGAACACGTTAACACTCCTCTAAGTTAGTTTAGCCCTGTTCTGCTTGAAAGCAAGTACCTGCCTCCTGCTAACTGTTCAAACAAACGCTTCAACTCGTTCCATTTAGAATCTGTATGTTTGAATATGGATCTGAAGTTGGCGTGACGTTGAAGTCGTGCTGCTGGACTCGCCTGTAGTTCCTTTATAGCATCACGTTAGCATGTTGCTTCTGGAGATTAGAGTTATGATTCGAACATTATAAAAGTAGAGTAGACATGTGGAGATTATCCGGCTGAACAAAACGTGCATTTATCAAACAGGTTCGTTTTCACAGATCTTATTTCCAGCTATTTTCCAAAATCCTATGGAGAAATCCCGTTGCTTTTTTGTCGAGGGAACCAGCAGCTTACTTCAGGGTGAATACGTCATCCCTGCACCGCTCTATTGGCTCATAACTCGACATGAGGAGACGATGGGACCGTTTGAGGAGCAGATTTACAGTTTCTGCTGCTATCAGGACATTAAACTCTGCACGAGGCATGCTGCAACCAGAACGCAGTACATGTACTCAAGCACTGTACTTAAAGGGGACCTATCATGCAAAATGCACTTTTGTACGTCTTTTCTACATGAATATGTGTCCCCGGTGTTCCAGGGAACTCACCAAGTGTCAGAAAACACAACCCTCTCTATTTTCCTCCATACCCACATCTCTAAAAAAGGGGCTGCAACGGATCTGATAAAAACTGATCCAGATTTGAACACTGTCCTGACGTCAGGACGGTGGCGCTACGGCTATTGGGCCAACTCCACCAATCAGGAGGAGACAGCCACGGCCATTGCCGTTCCAAAGCGCTGGAGATGCTGTAGTACATATGCCAGGCCTGTATGTGGTGCTGTTCTCACTGAATCAGCCCTTGCTAAAACAGGGGTAAAAAAGTGCAAATTGAGCAAAATGAGGCATGGCTAAAATGCATGATCTGTTTGGTATTTTGAAAAACAAAACGTATAAATATGCCTTATATAGGTATGGTCCTACACTATATTATTCAAATATAGCATGATAGGTCCACTTTAAGTACAAGTTTGAGGTACTTGTACTTCACTTGAGTATTTTCACGGTATGCTACTTTTTACTTAACTACATTTTGGAGGCATTTTTTTTTACTCCACTACGTTTTCTTTTACAAATTGAGTTAATAGCTACTTTGCAGGTATGGATTTATAATATAGAATATAAATCGTTATGTATTATTTAGGGCTGTCAAGTTAACGCGTTAATAACGCGTTAACGCAACATTTTAACGCCACTAATTATTTTAACGCGATTAACGCATGTGTATTTTTTGTCCTCGGCCGCCCCGTAGTTTCAGAGCGAGTTTAAAACACCATCTACAAGCTGATGCTGACAGCCCCGCTCCTGCTGCCCGCTTGTGGCAGACCACACTTCCACGCTCACCGGCAGGCCCGGACTGGCCATCGGGAGGACCGGGAGGGGTGTGTGTATGTGTGGCGCGAGCGAGGCACACCTTACGTGTTGTTGTTGTTGTTAGCATCTGGTGCTAGCTAGCTGCGCTAACGGATATAAGGAGCTGTTTCAATGAAAACAGAAGAGCGACATTTCGCCGAGCACTTGACTTGATGCAGGTCGCCAGACAGTGGGACATTGTACGAGAAGTCAGCACACTCAGCACGGATAGTGCGCGCAACATGATTGCAGCGTCCACACACACACACACACACACACACACACACACACACACACACACACACACACACACACACACACACACACACACACACACACACACACACACCCCCCCCCACACACCCCCCCCCCCCCCCCCCCCCCCACACACCCCCCCCCCCCCCCCCACACACACACACACACACACACACACACACACACACACACACACACACACACATGTAATGTTCAGGTTGTTGTGTTTAATATTCATGAGAATATTTGTCATTGTTCAAATGATAATAAACAAACATATAAAGCATATTTGTCCACTCATATGTTGATAAGAGTATTAAAAACTTGAAAGATATCCCTCTAAGGTACATTTAGAACAGATACAAAAAGTGTGATTCCTTTGCGATTAATCGCGATTAACTATTTTAATCGACTGACAGCCCTACTATTATTATAGGTAAGTAATTGAAATAATCTCCACCTTTACCAAGTGAACACAAATGCATGTATATAATTATAAAACAAACATGTAATATTAGATCTAATATGGACTAAGATAAGATAAGACAGGACTTACAAAAATCCAATAAACACAGCAGCATAATAATAAAGCTGTACGCTAACAGTGCAGTAAAAAGAGCAATTAAATATCTACAGGAAACAGACAGTCACACAATTAATGTGAAATACTGTGAAAAGCAGTATTTACCTATACTGGAAAATGAGTGCTTTTACTTTTCCCCTCATCATGTCAACAAGCCACATGTGGGACAAAGAGTGTGTGTGTGTGTGTGTGTGTGTGTGTGTGTGTGTGTGTGTGTGTGTGTGTGTGTGTGTGTGTGTGTGTGTGTGTGTGTGTGTGTGTGTGTGTGTGGGACATTTTACGCCTTTTACTAGGTTTTTTTGTTTGAACAAACGATGCAGGTAAAGGACTTACATATATTTGGTTTGAATGGATTTTTTTCCCAACAAAACATCGCCCCTCGCCGGTTACACCCAATCAAATACATTTGTAGACTTTGTTGATTGATTGACATCTGACACAGCTAATGGGGGACATCGTCTCAATTTGTGGGACAAATGATTATAATAAATAACAAAGTGGGACACCTGGGGCCACACACACGCACCTACACCACACACACGCACCTACACCACACACACGCACCTACACCACACACACGCACCTACACCACACACACGCACCTACACCACACACACGCACCTACACCACACACACGCACCTACAGCACACACACGCACCTACACCACACACACGCACCTACAGCACACACACGCACCTACACCACACACACACACACGCACCTACACCACACACACGCACCTACAGCTCCTAAAGCATATCATCAAGCTACAGCCGTTGTGTATTTTATTTTGTGAAGCACTAAATGGTTTTAGAAACATCTGGACTCTTTGTTTGTAGATATCTACTAAACTAAAGCAAAGAGAGTAGGCCTGTTATACTGAGTGATATATATGATACACACTGCTCTGCTTTCTGCACGGACCTCACAGCTGTTCTCTCTGGAAACATTGCGTCGCGATGAAAGCAGTTACTAAAATAATATCCAGGGGATGCATGCAGAGCTGTGATTGGCTGAGATCAGTCCGGCCGTGCGTCACGACTCTTTGAAACATCTCTGTTCCCGGAAATGCATCCACGAAGGAGCCGTGGAGGACCGTGGAGGACCCATCAGTGTCTCCTCGGTTAGAGCTCCTCCAGAGAGCCTCCTCCACGCTCGATGCTCGATCCTCGATGTGCATTTAGAGAAATGAGATGTCCTTCAACATGGCGCGCTGAAATTCATTTCCGGGTCACTACCGGAGGACCGAGGAGTCGAGGAGTCGAGGAGTCGAGGAGTCGAGGAGTCGAGGAGTCGAGGAGGGGGATTTGATGAAATGAGAAAGGCCCCTGGTCCCCCTTTCCTCCATGCTGCAGCTCTACCACAGTCACACACTACAAAACACCCTGCAGATCCACTTCCTCCAGTGTTTCATGCAATTTACAAGACCGGTTAGATTTCTGTTTTATACTCTACAAAAACTCGACATCTTGCCAAGTATAAGTGTCTAATATCTAGTCAGAGTATGTCTCTCCACCTGATGTAAGACATCATAACTTCAGAAGTAACACTGCAGTGAGATATCAGGTCTTGTTTTTAAGAGCAGCAGCATAAGCATCAGCTTTAAAAGACAAGACAAGGCATTGCACATAAGTAGAAATTAAAGAGTAGAAATAAACAATACTAAAATGTAAACATCTCGAAATAGAATTAAAACAATGTTAAAAAGTAGGAAATATATAGTAGAACGTGAAGATAAAAGATCTATAAACTCTGACAATAATTGAACGGCTTTAGACACGATATAAAGCAGGATATTATTGACATTAAGAGTGTAGGGAAGGGTATACTAAAGTAAAATGTAGCAGCAACTTGTTCATCCTCCAGGTTGAAATCCTCCCTCTCTTAACGGCCCTCAGTTTCTTCAGATGGCTTCATCTCTGCTCTCTGATTCCCCGACAACAGAGACTTCTATATCTCTCTCACGGCTCTCAGCCTCTCTTCAGAATCCTCACAAAGGTTTCTGTATCTCCGTGAAACTCCGATAACCCCGGCTGCTCTCAGAAACAATCCTTACAGCGTTTCTTCCAAATCTCACACTTTCTGCAGCTCAGGAACTCTGCAGGTGTGTTTCTGGGGATTAGCCTTTCTCACCTGGACGGAGGCACTACTGAGAAAAGGAAGAACAAGACCAACAGTTTGGAGATTTGGAGAAAAAAAAGAGTCAGAGTTTTGAGGAAAAAAGTCAGAATTTTGAGACTTTCAGAAAAATACAGGTTTTTGAAATGTTGAATTTTTTTTTGCAAAAACTCATTTTTTTTTGTCGTCAGAATTTTTTCAAAAAAGTCAGAATTTTTTGAAAAAAAGTCAGAATTTTTTGAAAAGTAAGAATTTTTTGAAAAAAGTCAATTTTTTTTTTTAAAAAGTCAGAATTGTTTGAAAAAAGTCAGAATTGTTTGAAAAAAGTCAGAATTTTTTGAAAAAAGGCATTTTTTTTTTAAAAAAGTCAGAATCTTTTGAAAAAAGTCAGATTTTTTTGAAAAAAGTCAGATTTTTTTGAAAAAAGTCAGAATTTTTAGATAAAAGTCAGAATTCTGAGACTTTCAGAAATCAAAAATCTGGATTTGAAATTTACAGAAAATCAGTATTTTGAGAAAAACTGCAGAATTTTGAGAAAAGATTCCGCATGTGATCTCGGTGCCTCTTCACATTGTAGGCGTTATTTATACTGGGGATGCTGCTTCCACCACTTTTAGGAATGTCTAATTTTCCGATATAAAGTCATTATTTTGAGGATACTGCGTCATTATTTGGACTTAATTGTCATTATGTTGAAATACTATCTTATAAATAGGAGATACAAAAAAAAACACACATTTAATAACAAGAAGAGCCATTTATGTCTTTCTTCCATAGTTTATATCACAGACTCTGCTTTGCATCTACTTTTGGTGAGAGACAATCATTTCTGATTTCCCTTTATGGACTCAATTTAATAACTCCAGCTGTTAGACAGAATAAAACCCTCCTCTTCACGCTTCATAAAAAAAGACTCATTATAAAAGACCCCCAGACACAAACTGTCCACCAGACTCAGACAGTTTCATCCCACAGGCCATAAGACTGTTAAACTCCTGAACTCTGTGAAGAACATCCATAACATTCATCTGTTTGCATTTTGCTAATTATCTCTAAATATTCCATTAACTTGTATATAGACTCTTCTTACACTATTTATATTTTATTTGTATTAACTTGCACATCTCAAAACATTCTCTTGCACTATTTGATCTGTTTCAGTTCAGACTTCAGTTTTTCATTGATATATCTCCACTGTAGCTGCTGTGAACGAACGGGCCTCCTAGAGCACCTGGAACCGAGGGAAACTCTGAAAGAACACGCCCATTGGCTACAAATCAATATATGATTGGTTGATCAAACTGTCAATCCAAACGCTCTCATTCAGTGTGAGGGCCAGGGCCTTCTATCAAGGATAGAGAATACCTGGCTAAAGGATATTCTACCCAGAGACCCAGAACAACATCTGATTGGTTGCATTTCCTTTCTAACACAATTCTCTGAATACCTTGAAGGCCCTGACGGTTCACCACTGACGTCGCCCAGTGTCCGTGCAAAGCAGAAACCACATTGTAATGCTAACCAAGACACGCTGTCACACATGACAATAAAGCCTTGAATCTTGAATAATGTTGGACTGCTCTTCCTCTCCGCGGACACTAAGCTCTAAAGACTCCTCTCTTTATGAAGAAGACACGTTACGATAAAAGTCAGCTTTAATATGCATATTCTGCCATTTCCTCTTTTATCACCCGCCATGATTGATGATGGGCTTCTGGCTCCGAGCCGTTTGTCATCGAGGTTCAGCGTTAGATGAGGGGGGGTGGGGCGCTGCAGGGGGAGATAGGGAGAAGGTCAACACTAAAGGGTACTGCTCTTTAAAACAGGCCTGTTCTTCTTCTGTGGTGTTCCCTCTCATGTAGTGTGTTCTTTAGGTGTTAGTGCATGTAAATGGTCTGCTGAGGCTGGAATCTCTCCCACACAAAGAGAGCTATTTGTTGGTATTTCAGTGAAAATGAAGTCATCTTTATCTCATGATTTTTTCTAAAGATCAACGCACAGAAGTTGAAAACAAACACGAATGATTTTTTAAATGTTGGTGGTGTTATTACTGTCAGTGATCTCAGGCTCTGCAAACGGCACAATCCTCCTTCATGATTCAAACCGTCTGTTTTAGCTTCTAACATTTCATTTTCATGCAATCATAAACTCTCGTTTCTACGGAAGAAGATAAGGGCGACATGTGAAACGTTTTTTTAGAGCTAACCAGAAATGAATTTTTCGCAGAACTTTGAGATTTTCCGTGAAAAATAATAGAATTATTTTTTTCTAGAAATTGTAACTTCTGACAATTTTTTAAGAAAAAATGTGTTATAAGAAAAAAGTAAGAATTCTGACTTTCTGGGGAAAAACATTTAATATGTTTTATCTCAAATTTCTGGCTTTTTTTCTGTGAATTTTGAGATTTTCCGTAAAATTCTCAAATTCTGATTTATTTTGTGTAATAAAGTGTTTTTTCTTCAGAATTCTGAGGAAAAAAAGACAGACTTTTGGGGAAAAACATATTTACATTTTTGGGGGAAATGTAAGAAAAATGAATAAATATATATTTACCTCAAAATTCTGACTCTCACAAAAAATGTCACTTTGGTCAGATCTCAACAAATTGTCCACATTTGGCCCTAATCCTCTTCCGTACATTTCCCATTGATCTCAACACTAACCTCCAGCTACACTAACAGCCAAAAGACCTGACTGGAGAGCTCATATTTCATTCTCCTTTTTCTCCTCTTATTCAGGTCCGGCAGCAAAGAAGAAATACGTGAGCTACAACGACCACGAGATCTGAAGCCATCGAGCGAGAGACTGAGAAACTGAGAACCAGGAAGAAGAGTGTGTTCCCGCCCTGCCGGCTGAAATCAAGGAAAGGGAGGAGACGGGAAAGCAGGAGGGTTTATGTTATTGTTCGTTTTTCTGGTATCATGTGCTTCATTGCCCACCGCGGACTTTCAGGAGCTGAAGCAAAGCATGCTGGGACTTTCCTCTGGACTTTGAGCGCATTTACAAAGAGAGGCGAGCGAGCAGTTTGTTGTCGATGGTAAAAAATAAATCATTGTGTCCGTGATGCAGAGAAGGAACATGGCGGACGTCTTCTCTCCGCCGTTGATGTCAAACGAAGCCTCCTCTCGTCTTTAAACCGACTTCCTGTCCTCCCGAGTGTGGCTCTTTATGGCTTATATGTTCTGGTTGTTGCTTTACTTTCCTCTTCACGGTTTCTTTCAAGGCGATGATGGTTTTGACGTTGTTGATGAGTCTATTTTTGCTCTCTGCTTCTTGGATGCGCATTGTTTTTTTATTGAAGCCATATTCTCTGCTTTGAGATTTGGAGGGCTTTGTGGCGCTACCAACAGGAATCTGATTTCTGCCAACGTCTCTGAAAGGCCCTGAAAACAGGATTCATAATCTGCTTAATACTGCGACGAGCACACAAATACAACTCTGATTAGCACAAGGGTTTTCCAAAGATCTCTGCAAACCATTTCTGTTTAAAGTCAGGAAGAATTGACGTTGAAACATGGATGAAATTAAACCTTTCTTACTATTATTTGGGGACTTCTGTCAACAATGCTATTTGTACAATGATGTCTATAGTCAACAATGATGTCTATAGTCAACAATGATGTCTATAGTCAACAATGATGTCTATAGTCAACAATGATGTCTATAGTCAACAATGAACAATGATGTCTATAGTCAACCATGTCTATAGTCAACAATGATGTCTATAGTCAACAATGAACAATGATGTCTATATTCAACAATGTCTATAGTCAACAATGATGTCTATAGTCAACAATGATGTCTATAGTCAACAATGATGTCTATAGTCAACAATGATGTCTATAGTCAACAATGAACAATGATGTCTATAGTCAACAATGATGTCTATAGTCAACAATGTCCAAGTCAACAATGATGTCTATAGTCAACAATGAACAATGATGTCTATAGTCAACCATGTCTATAGTCAACAATGATGTCTATAGTCAACAATGATGTCTATAGTCAACAATGATGTCTATAGTCAACAATGAACAATGATGTCTATATTCAACAATGTCTATAGTCAACAATGATGTCTATAGTCAACAATGATGTCTATAGTCAACAATGAACAATGATGTCTATATTCAACAATGTCTATAGTCAACAATGATGTCTATAGTCAACAATGATGTCTATAGTATAGTCAAACAATGAGGTCTATAGTCAACAATGAACCAATGATGTCTATAGTCAACCATGTCTATAGTCAACAATGATGTCTATAGTCAACAATGAGTCTATAGTCAACAATGATGTCTATAGTCAACAATGAACAATGATGTCTATATTCAACAAATGTCTATAGTCAACAATGATGTCTATAGTCACACCATGTCTATAGTCAACAATGATGTCTATAGTCAACCAATGATGTCTATAGTCAACCATGTCATAGTCAACAATGATGTCTATAGTCAACAATGATGTCTATAGTCAACAATGATGTCTATAGCTCAACAATGATGTCTAAGTCAACAATGAACAATGATGTCTAATAGTCAACAATGATTGTTATAGTCAACAATGATGTCTATAGTCAACAATGATGTCTATAGTCAACAATGATGTCTATAGTCAACAATGATGTCTATAGTCAACAATGAACAATGATGTCTATAGTCAACAATGATGTCTATAGTCAACAATGATGTCTATAGTCAACAATGATGTCTATAGTCAACAATGATGTCTATAGTCAACAATGATGTCTATAGTCAACAATGATGTCTATAGTCAACAATGAACAATGATGTCTATATTCAACAATGTCTATAGTCAACAATGATGTCTATAGTCAACCATGTCTATAGTCAACAATGATGTCTATAGTCAACAATGATGTCTATAGTCAACCATGTCTATAGTCAACAATGATGTCTATAGTCAACAATGATGTCTATAGTCAACAATGATGTCTATAGTCAACAATGATGTCTATAGTCAACAATGAACAATGATGTCTATAGTCAACAATGATGTCTATAGTCAACAATGTCTAAGTCAACAATGATGTCTATAGTCAACAATGAACAATGATGTCTATATTCAACAATGTCTATAGTCAACAATGATGTCTATATTCAACAATGTCTAAGTCAACAATGATGTCTATAGTCAACAATGATGTCTATAGTCAACAATGATGTCTATAGTCAACAATGATGTCTATAGTCAACAATGATGTCTATAGTCAACAATGATGACTTTAGTCAACAATGATGTCTATAGTCAACAATGATGACTTTAGTCAACAATGATGTCTATAGTCAACAATGATGTCTATAGTCAACAATGATGTCTATAGTCAACAATGATGACTTTAGTCAACAATGATGTCTATAGTCAACAATGATGACTTTAGTCAACAATGATGTCTATAGTCAACAATGATGACTTTAGTCAACAATGATGTCTATAGTCAACAATGATGACTTTAGTCAACAATGATGACTATAGTCAACAATGATGTCTATAGTCAACAATGATGTCTATAGTCAACAATGATGTCTATAGTCAACAATGAACAATGATGTCTATATTCAACAATGATGTCTATAGTCAACAATGATGTCTATAGTCAACAATGATGTCTATAGTCAACAATGATGTCTATAGTCAACAATGATGTCTTTAGTCAACAATGCTAATTGCATCTGGATGTCTTTAGTCATCAATGCAATTCATTCGTTTTTTTAGACATCTCAACGCAGAAATATTACGTATTACAACTTAAACTCAACGGAGATTTGAAGCCATGTTTTCAGGGCCTTTATCTTTGTGATTCTGAATGTGCATGAGACCGGGATGCCTCCGAACTTTTAGTGACTCTTTGATTACGTGACTGGGAATGAGATCTTTGTCTCAAATACTGTAATGCCTTTAAAAAAAAATAAAAATACGTCAGAGATGTGCTTTCTGTTTAACGTTTCCAAATAACTGACGTGGGGAAAATCAGATTCCTTCAGCGGACACGAAGCAACAAAAAAAAAGAAAAGGCCCTGGCGTGTTTTCTGTTGGAGCCGTTTGAAATGTTTGTGGTCCCATGATGGAAGCCCCCCCCCCCTCTTGTGTGTCCCTACATGACGACCTCTCAGTAATTTGTGATGTTGACGATGATGAAGATGACCCTTAACTGTGTTGTTAAAGAGCCTCTGGGGGTCCGGACCTCGCTGGATTCCCGGTGATTTCCCGGTCTGCTGATCCAACTCAACGTGTTGATGTCGAGGTTGTCAATGCATGCCTGATATGTTCGATGTTGAATCCGATTTAAAAAAAAATAATAATAACGAAGTCCTCACAACTCGGTTTGATTCCACCTGTCTGCTCTGAACTGTACTGTTTTTAATTTCCTTTCCGTTCCTTTATTCCACTTTCTCTCACAGCAGAATATGGCTTTGATTGGTTTCTTATTTTCCTGGAAACTACGGGAAATGGAGAAAAAAGATGAATATATATTTAAAAAAACAAAGAATACTTGTTTTAAAAAAGCCGGAAGCATGTATGTTTTCTACTGTTTGTACTCGGTATATTCATGTTGCCCTTGCTGCTTATGTGCCAATGTTGTTGAGAGATTTACATTCGGCCACTCATGCAACTATTCTGTGGTGTTGTCCAAGAATGTATCAACATGAAATAAAAAACATTTGGTTATTTTTTTATATATATTCCCTGAGGAAATGCAGTGGTGCTCGTGTCTTACTCTTCTGTTGCCTTTCAGAACAGTTTCATTTATTTAGTCATGTAATTTAGTGAAGTATTACTCTGAAATATTTTTCGCTCAGAATTTGGAACATTTTTTCCAGACATTTTTGGGAAAAGTCAGAACTATTTTCCTTCTCAGAATGTTTACTATCTCATAATTCTGAGATCGCAAAAATGACTTTTTCTGAAATTTCTAAAAAAAATATTAACATTTTTTTTCTTTACATTTTAACACTTTTTACTCAGAATTCGAAGATATCCCAAAAATATTAGTCAGAAATACTTTTTTTCTCTCAATATTTTGATTTTTCTTTCCAAGAATTCTCAGATTTAAGTCAAAATTCATACTTTTTAAGAATTCAGAGATTTTCAGAAAGAAGACTTTCTCAGAATTCTGATATTCTGTTGCCTTTCATAAGTTTCATTTAATTACAGTGGTGTAACTTACTGAAGTATTACTCTGAAATATCTTTGCCACAGCATTTAAACTTTTTTCCTCAGAATTCTGAGATTTTCCAAAAAAGTCAGAATATTTTTTTTGGTCTGAATTTCTTTTTTTCCCCTCAACAATTCAGACATTTTCAAAAAAGGTCAGAAATGATTTCAGTCTCAGAATGTTTCACTCTTTTTCTCAGAAATCTGAGGTCGTTACTCAGAATCTTTCAAAATTATTTAATTTGAAAAATTTGAAATGTTCCCAAAAACTTTTTGAAAAAGTTAGAATTTTCTGGAAAAGGTCAGAACATTTTTTCTTAGAATTTTCACTTTTTACTTGCAGTTTTCAGATAAAAGTCAGAATTCATAATTTTTTCTCAGAATTCTGAAATGTTCCAAAAGTCAGAAATTATGTTTATTACATTTCTTCTCAGAATTCTGAGATTTTCAGAAAAAAGTCAGAAATATATATTTCTCAAAATGTTCCTCATCCTCTTCAGTATATTCCAGTGTGATCTCCACATGTCCTTTTTCCTGTTCTTTGCTCTAACTGAGATTTAAAATGGTTCCAGTATCTGAACTGCATGGGAGGGTTTCACAAAATGAGCTACTTTATCTCAATTCCTAAGCAGCTTGTTTTTCCCTGAGTTTCATCAATAAAACAAACGTGCAGCCGGTGCAGAAAACGCTCACCTGAACGGATCCATACACATCTCTACCCTCCACACTGAGACCAGGTTATATGAGTAGAATACATGTGGAGGGTGTTGTATTAAATGAAGGATCACACTGCCAAACATACATATTTTTACATGTGAAATGGGAGTATGGAAAACATGTTATAAAGTTAGATATTATATAATAAATCCACTGAAGTAAAGAACACTTTTAAGGTGGGCATCGTTTTGGCTTCCTCGGTGAACGGATAATCAAAACACCGAAAAGTCTGGAGGACTTGAAGTAAAGGTGGGTCAGCATTTATCAACAGCAACACTTTATGAAAACATCCTTCTTATGTTTGAGTTATTATCAAGAATGTTGTCAATTTCTCATGAATGTGTAGCATGTGAGCTGAGGTAATACAATGACCCTGACTGAGCACCACTAACAGACAGTAGATGCCTTTTCGTCGGAGGACTGCGCACATAAACCATCATTTTGTTGACACCACAATCTCACAGGTTATAAAATATGTTATTTCAGATATCTGGAATGATCCATCCCTAATTTCTCTACCAGGTTATAAAACATATTTCTGTTGTTGTGCTCCCAGAAGTAGAAGAAGCTGTGTCGGCATGTTTTTCTGCAGCGAGGATATCTCCAACCCCCCAAACACTAATTGGTTCGGCTGCCACTAATTGGAAACTGAAGGTTGGTTGTTGTGCATCTTCACACAGAGAGAGAGAGAGAGACAGAGAGACAGAGAGAGAGAGAGAGAGAGAGAGAGACAGAGAGAGAGAGAGAGACAGAGAGAGAGAGGGGGGGAGGAGATACGGGTGAGTCATCACACAGCGAGGGGAGAAACAGAAATATAAAGTCTGTTTAAAACGGCTGATTTAAAGTTCAAATGAATCCCCTCGGGGGGGGGGGGGGGGGGGGGGGGGGTTATCCTCTGCATGTTTCCCACAGACAAATCCACTCTTTGTTGTTGTTTGTTTACACATTTAAACACACTGACACACATTTACACACCATCACTTACGTACACAGACACACACTTACACACACTTGCACACATTTACACACACGTACACACACTTACAAACACGTACACACACTTACGCACACCAACACACGTACACACATTTGAACACACTTACACACAAACACATTTACACACACGTACACACACTTACAAACACGTACACACACTTACGCACACCAACACACGTACACACATTTGAACACACTTACACACAAACACATTTACACACAAACACATTTACACACACTAACACACACCTACACACATTTAAACACACTTACACACATGTACACACACTTACACACCATCACTTACACACACTAAACACAAGTACACAGACACACTTACGCACACTTACACACACTAAACACAGGTACACTTACACATACGTACGCACACTGACACACATTTAAACACACTTAAACACACTTAAACACGCTTACGCACACTTACGCACACTTCTGTGGAGATGTGGTTAAACGAGCTGGTGTGAGTCTTCAGTTTAATTCTGTCTTTTGTATTTATTTTCTGTCTCTTCTTTGTAATTTTGGGTCTTTTTGTCGTGATTTTGTGTCTTTCTACGGTGCTTATTTTGTTCCCTTTTGTTCATTTATCCATGTGTTTGGGAAGTAGATGAAGAAGATTATAGGACTGTTTTGCCTCTTCATACACCGTGGAATATCACGGTAAAAACAGATTCCTTCAGTGAGTAGCCTAACTGATATACAAACTACTGATAAGGGTGCTGTCTTCCTTTAAATATGAAGCTAACGTCTGCGAAGTCTGGAGGAAAACAGACTAAAAGATATTCCCTGTCTGGTTGTTGATCGAAACCGATGACTTTCTGATGACTGAGCAAAGTGCTGACGGTCTTTTAAAACTCTCTGGCAGAATAAAAGTCCTGAATCCCTCTGAGACTGTTTGTGAGAGAGGTCGACTCTGAATGACGGAGAGATCTCAGACTGATAAACATCAGACTCCATCACCTCCACCTTCTGCTGCTTCTTCCTTCACTGGCCTTATGTTGTGTCTCTGTGGGATTTTGTCTCTTTTTGGGAATGAGTGTCTTTATGTTCTCATTTTGTAGTCGTTTTGTGACTGTCGTAATTTTGTGTCTCTTATGTGTGTCCATCTGCGTCGCTTCAATAAGCCACTAGGCGGCAGCACCCAGCTCGCTGTGACTGAGTTTAGCTTTTCACTGTAAAGATCTGCATCCAGTCGCTTCGTACCGTCAGCTGAGGCAGGATTTGGCAAATGGCTAGCTAACCAGTTCAGCAGAGTATCTAGCTGTGATAGATCCCCATTGTTAGCGTTGTGAGAGAAAAATAAGAAGTACTCAGATCTGGTACTTGAGTAAAAGTAGAAGTACTCAGATCTTGTACTTGAGTAAAAGTGGAAGTACTCAGATCTTGTTCTTGAGTAAAAGTAGAAGTACTCAGATCTGGTACTTGAATAAAAGAAGAAGTACTCAGATCTGGTACTTGAATAAAAGAAGAAGTACTCAGATCTGGTACTTGAATAAAAGTAGAAGTACTCAGATCTGGTACTTGAATAAAAGTAGAAGTGCTCAGATCTGGTACTTGAATAAAAGAAGAAGTACTCAGATCTGGTACTTGAGTAAAAGTAGAAGTACTCAGATCTGGTACTTGAATAAAAGAAGAAGTACTCAGATCTGGTACTTGAATAAAAGTAGAAGTACTCAGATCTGGTACTTGAATAAAAGAAGAAGTACTCAGATCTGGTACTTGAATAAAAGTAGAAGTACTCAGATCTGGTACTTGAATAAAAGAAGAAGTACTCAGATCTGGTACTTGAGTAAAAGTAGAAGTACTCAGATCTGGTACTTGAATAAAAGAAGAAGTACTCAGATCTGGTACTTGAGTAAAAGTAGAAGTACTCAGATCTGGTACTTGAATAAAAGAAGAAGTACTCAGATCTGGTACTTGAGTAAAAGTAGAAGTACTCAGATCTTGTACTTGAATAAAAGAAGAA
Source organism: Trematomus bernacchii (assembly GCF_902827165.1). NCBI lineage: Eukaryota > Metazoa > Chordata > Actinopteri > Perciformes > Nototheniidae > Trematomus > Trematomus bernacchii. The sequence goes on from NW_022987597.1 coordinate 855,646, forward strand.
GTACTCAGATCTGGTACTTGAATAAAAGAAGAAGTACTCAGATCTTGTACTTGAGTAAAAGTAGAAGTACTCAGATCTGGTACTTGAGTAAAAGTAGAAATACTATTTATACAAATGAGTGAATTTCAGAAGGAGAAACTGATCTGGTTAAACACAAAGCCTCTCCAGAACAGCCACGATGAATATTGAGGATCCTCTGCTCTGGGCTCTGAAGCCATTCATCACTGTTTCAGAGCCCAGGGAGGCTCTTTGAGTTGGATAAACACACTGTCTCCCATCGGCTGCTGCTGATGGATGGGGGGGAGAATCTTCCAGGACGAAGACACTGTCATCACTTTACTCTTTCTACTGATGGAGGCTGAGTTTCACAGCTGATTGGACGGCTCAGTCTGGATCCTCTCAGACAGGAATACCTGTATTCATCCCACAGAGGGACATGTTACAGCAGAGAGACTCTAACAACTCACCTCTTTGACCACTTCCTGTTTAAACCCTCATCTGTTCCTGTTAGTGCTATCAGCTTTAGAAACAGTGAGTTTTATCAGAGATCATTGTCAGCTGAGGTGACGGGATTGTTTTACAGAAAAAATAAATTGAGATTTTGGGGAGAAGTCAGAAATTTGAGATTTTTAGGAAAAGTCAGAAAAATCGGAACTTTGAGAAAAAGTCAGAATTTGAGGATTCGGAGAAAAAAATCACAAAAATCTGAATTTTGATTAAAAAAAGTGAATTTCGTGGAAAAAGTCAGAATGTTGTGGAAATAGTCGAATGTTATGGAAATAGTCAGAATGTTGTGGAAATAGTCAGAATGTTATGGAAATAGTCAGAATGTTGTGGAAATAGTCAGAATGTTGTGGAAATAGTCAGAATGTTATGGAAATAGTCAGAATGTTATGGAAATAGTCAGAATGTTGTGGAAATAGTCAGAATGTTGTGGAAATAGTCAGAATGTTGTGGAAATAGTCAGAATGTTGTGGAAATAGTCAGAATGTTATGGAAATAGTCAGAATGTTGTGGAAATAGTCAGAATGTTATGGAAATAGTCAGAATGTTGTGGAAATAGTCAGAATGTTGTGGAAATAGTCAGAATGTTATGGAAATAGTCAGAATGTTGTGGAAATAGTCAGAATGTTATGGAAATAGTCAGAATGTTGTGGAAATAGTCAGAATGTTATGGAAATAGTCAGAATGTTGTGGAAATAGTCAGAATGTTATGGAAATAGTCAGAATGTTGTGGAAATAGTCAGAATGTTGTGGAAATAGTCAGAATGTTATGGAAATAGTCAGAATGTTGTGGAAATAGTCAGAATGTTATGGAAATAGTCAGAATGTTATGGAAATAGTCAGAATGTTATGGAAATAGTCAGAATGTTGTGGAAATAGTCAGAATGTTGTGGAAATAGTCAGAATGTTGTGGAAATAGTCAGAATGTTGTGGAAATAGTCAGAATGTTATGGAAATAGTCAGAATGTTGTGGAAATAGTCAGAATGTTATGGAAATAGTCAGAATGTTGTGGAAATAGTCAGAATGTTATGGAAATAGTCAGAATGTTATGGAAATAGTCAGAATGTTGTGGAAATAGTCAGAATGTTGTGGAAATAGTCAGAATGTTATGGAAATAGTCAGAATGTTATGGAAATAGTCAGAATGTTGTGGAAATAGTCAGAATGTTGTGGAAATAGTCAGAATGTTATGGAAATAGTCAGAATGTTATGGAAATAGTCAGAATGAAGCACGATGTCGCTGTAAGTCCAATGGACACGGTCCAATCGTCCCCGAATCTTCACTTGTATATCACAGGTCCATGCCTCAACAGCTCTACGCCAAATCTGAGATCTCACCATGTGCCGTTTCCATGGAAACGCATCCCTCGCCATAAAAGACGATGTCGCTATAACTCCTATGAAAATGTTCAAAAAGTGCTCAAACTTCACATGTGTGTTAACAGTCCAGCCGTGAACACATCTACGGGAAATGCCGTTGCCATGGCAACACAATGCCGCCATGAAACACGGTTTTCTCATAACTTCAGTGAAAATGCTCCAAACAGCCCAAAACTTCACAGGTCTGGTAACGATGCAGCCCTCAACGCATCTAAGCATATTATGGGATGTCATCAAATGCCGTTGGCATGGCGACAGATCATTCACCATCAAGTTAGTGTCAAAAGTTTGCAGTTCAAATATTCTGCTGCTTTTCCAAGCCTTTTTACTTTCTTTTCTTCTCTCATCACACATTCAAGCCCCCAGTGTTCATGTATCATTTCAATCTAAATTCTTCACTTTCTTCTTACACATTATATTTCAGCATAGCAGTTTAGCGTCAGCTTTTCAGCATAAAGCATTCCCACTGGCAATTTCTTCAGGAATTGCATTCTCTAGTCTCAACTGTGTTGCTGTTAATGAAGATGCATGGTCCGTCCTCATAGAGACGAAATGAACTGTGTGAGATGAATTGTGTTTGTGTGACTCTGCAGATATTTTTAATATCGTGCCGCCCCGTTGTACCCTGGGACCTGAAGGGATGTCATTATTTAAATTCCCTTTTCTTACCTTTTCTTTGAAGAAGCGTGCTCAGATGTGTTCATCACAGAGAGAGAACAAAGGCCGTCTCTCTGTGGTGGAAAGATGTACACAAAGCTTTTATTATGTCCTTTTGAATAGTCCTGAGTCACAGCAGGACACATTTAACAGCTGAAATAAAGAAAGGTTCACCTCGTGTGTCGGGATCATGACACTGAGCCGAGGATCATCTTTAATCCTCTCTCTCAGTCCAGTTCACACTGAGAGAGGATTCACAAGGAAGTGACAGAGACAGTGGTTCAGCTTTATAATCCTGAACGTCACCAAGCGCTGTCCCCTGGTGTCCCTGTGTGCGTCACTCTTTAGTGTCCCCTGGTCTCCCTGTGCGCGTCACTCTTTAGTGTCCCCTGGTCTCCCTGTGCGCGTCACTCTTTAGTGTCCCCTGGTCTCCCTGTGCGCGTCACTCTTTAGTGTCCTCTGGTCTCCCTGTGTGCGTCACTCTTTAGTGTCCCCTGGTCTCCCTGTGCGCGTCACTCTTTAGTGTCCCCTGGTCTCCCTGTGTGCGTCACTCTTTAGTGTCCTCTGGTCTCCCTGTGCGCGTCACTCTTTAGTGTCCCCTGGTCTCCCTGTGTGCGTCACTCTTTAGTGTCCTCTGGTCTCCCTGTGTGCGTCACTCTTTAGTGTCCTCTGGTCTCCCAGCTGTGTGCGTCACTCTTTAGTGTCCCCTGGTCTCCCAGCTGTGTGCGTCACTCTTTAGTGTCCCCTGGTGCGTCGTTGTTTGCACCTGTCGGCCACCATAGTTTCTTGATGGATAAGCCTTCATGTTTGTGGGAATGTTTTCTAAAACCTATTTAGATGTCCAGTTGTAGATAGGACTCCTCACACCACCTGCTGCAACCTCTTCTAACACTGCAGGTATTTTTACAGTTTTATATAAGATTCAAGATTTAAAGGTTTTATCCTCACAGGATGTTACAGTTTAGTAATGGCCATGAAAAACATCATAACAAAGTCCAGGCATCCTTCACCAATGCAACATATAAGACATTAAACAATAGAAATAGTGCAAGACAATGCTGCAGGTGTTCAATGTGCAAGTAATGCAGGACTATATGCATGTATAACAGAATAAGATGAGCTTAAAACAGGATGTACAATGAAATACTGTTAACTACTTTGACTTCAAACCGAACAATAAAAGGTCCAGTTTGAAGTGGACAACGTGAGGGAGTGATGGATGTGAGGGAGTGATGGACGTGAGGGAGTGATGGACGTGAGGGAGTGATGGACGTGAGGGAGTGATGGACGTGAGGGAGTGATGGACGTGAGGGAGTGATGGACGTGAGGGAGTGATGGACGTGAGGGAGTGATGGATCTGAGGGAGTGATGATGTGAGGGAGTGATGGACGTGAGGGAGTGATGGACGTGAGGGAGTGATGGATCTGAGGGAGTGATGGACGTGAGGGAGTGATGGACGTGAGGGAGTGATGGACGTGAGGGAGTGATGGACGTGAGGGAGTGATGGATCTGAGGGAGTGATGGACGTGAGGGAGTGATGGACGTGAGGGAGTGATGGATCTGAGGGAGTGATGGATGTGAGGGAGTGATGGACGTGAGGGAGTGATGGACCTGAGGGAGTGATGGATGTGAGGGAGTGATGGATGTGAGGGAGTGATGGATGTGAGGGAGTGATGGACGTGAGGGAGTGATGGATGTGAGGGAGTGATGGACGTGAGGGAGTGATGGACGTGAGGGAGTGATGGATCTGAGGGAGTGATGGACGTGAGGGAGTGATGGACGTGAGGGAGTGATGGACGTGAGGGAGTGATGGACGTGAGGGAGTGATGGATCTGAGGGAGTGATGGACGTGAGGGAGTGATGGACGTGAGGGAGTGATGGACGTGAGGGAGTGATGGATCTGAGGGAGTGATGGATGTGAGGGAGTGATGGACGTGAGGGAGTGATGGACGTGAGGGAGTGATGGACGTGAGGGAGTGATGGATCTGAGGGAGTGATGGACGTGAGGGAGTGATGGACGTGAGGGAGTGATGGAACTGAGGGAGTGATGGACGTGAGGGAGTGATGGACGTGAGGGAGTGATGGATCTGAGGGAGTGATGGACGTGAGGGAGTGATGGACGTGAGGGAGTGATGGACGTGAGGGAGTGATGGACGTGAGGGAGTGATGGACGTGAGGGAGTGATGGATCTGAGGGAGTGATGGATCTGAGGGAGTGATGGATGTGAGGGAGTGATGGACGTGAGGGAGTGATGGACGTGAGGGAGTGATGGACGTGAGGGAGTGATGGACGTGAGGGAGTGATGGACGTGAGGGAGTGATGGATCTGAGGGAGTGATGGATCTGAGGGAGTGATGGATGTGAGGGAGTGATGGACGTGAGGGAGTGATGGACGTGAGGGAGTGATGGACGTGAGGGAGTGATGGACGTGAGGGAGTGATGGATCTGAGGGAGTGATGGATGTGAGGGAGTGATGGACGTGAGGGAGTGATGGACGTGAGGGAGTGATGGACGTGAGGGAGTGATGGACGTGAGGGAGTGATGGATCTGAGGGAGTGATGGATGTGAGGGAGTGATGGACGTGAGGGAGTGATGGATCTGATCAGAAACTGTAATGGAAAAGAGGAAGACGTGGAGGACGGAGATATTTCTCTGAGTCTTGTTAAAGGGTTAAAGGCAGAGGAGGGAAGAAGTGGAGTACAAATACTGTGTTAGTGTACTGAAATACATTTTTCTGGTATCAGTACTTTACTCCACTACATATGTTTCTGACGACTTTTTACTTTCTACTTCTTACATTTTGAACACAAATACCTGTACTTTCTACTTCTTACATGTTGAACACAAATACCTGTACTTTCTACTTCTTACATGTTGAACACAAATACCTGTACTTTCTACTTCTTACATGTTGAACACAAATACCTGTACTTTCTACTTCTTACATGTTGAACACAAATACCTGTACTTTCTACTTCTCACATGTTGAACACAAATACCTGTACTTTCTACTTCTTACATGTTGAACACAAATACCTGTACTTTCTACTTCTTACATGTTGAACACAAATACCTGTACTTTCTACTTCTCACATGTTGAACACAAATACCTGTACTTTCTACTTCTTACATGTTGAACACAAATACCTGTACTTTCTACTTCTTACATGTTGAACACAAATACCTGTACTTTCTACTTCTTACATGTTGAACACAAATACCTGTACTTTCTACTTCTTACATTTTGAACACAAATACCTGTACTTTCTACTTCTCACATGTTGAACACAAATACCTGTACTTTCTACTTCTTACATGTTGAACACAAATACCTGTACTTTCTACTTCTTACATGTTGAACACAAATACCTGTACTTTCTACTTCTCACATGTTGAACACAAATACCTGTACTTTCTACTTCTCACATGTTGAACACAAATACCTGTACTTTCTACTTCTTACATGTTGAACACAAATACCTGTACTTTCTACTTCTTACATGTTGAACTCAAATACCTGTACTTTCTACTTCTCACATGTTGAACCCAAATACCTGTACTTTCTACGTCTTACATTTTCCAAACAGGCTGGTTCCTTTAGTTTGAATGTGTGTTTGGTGGCGTGATCATTATTATTTAGAGTCATTGCGTGCCTATTGATTTGAACACGATCCGTGTATCCATCATTTCCTGGTCTTCTCTAAAGAAGAGGGACCAATGAAAACTGTACGTGAAGCGTGACGGAGGATCAGATCCAGTGTCGCTGTCTTTCTTAGAGATCTGGGGCCTCATTTATAAAGGGATATACGCTCAAAAAATGGCGTACGCCAGTTTCTACGCAATGTTTGCGATTTATAAAATACTAACTTGACGGGAAAATGTGCAGTCCTCCACGCAAACTCTAACCCATGCGTACGCACTAAGCACACACACGGGAGAGACGAGAAACTGCGACACCGTTGGCCAGGGCCGGCCCTGACCAATTTGCTGCCCTAGGCAAGATTTTAGCTATAATTGCATACTAAAACAATTATTTCAAAAAAAGAACAATTTCAAATCAACTTGATTTTGGGGGGGGGGTGTGTTAACATTCAGGTAAATATGTTACCAATTTGTGTTATTTGTTGTGCATGACTGGAAGCCAATAGCGTAACAGGTTAAAGGTCAATGATGGGTATAAATAAAGCCACGCCTCCAATGGGAGGGCCCGTTGAATGAAATGCCACTGTCTCTGATGTTTCGTTACTCCTCCGCTTATTTGGATGCTAAACAGCAATGAAGTTATGCTTACTCTGCTAACAGGTTATGGGCCCAGAGACACCCAAATAAGTATTTCCGGCGTTTGTCCACCGATGGAAAGTCGCAACGTAGCACGTGTGGTGGATTAGCAAGCTAAGCTAACGCCATGAGTAGGTTGGGCGCAGGTTCCAGTACCCGCTGGTCTCGGTTAGTGTTTGACGGGGATGAAAAGACCTATGAACTGTGGGAGACGAAATTCTTGGGCCATCTTCGCTTACAGGGACTGAAGAATACTATTTTAAGGAGTCCTACGGACATAATTGAGGAAGATGAAGAGGCGGACGATGAAAGGAAAAATGAAGAGGCTTATGCAGAGCTTATCCAATTTCTTGATGACAAAAGTTTGTCCCTTGTAATGAGGGAGGCGGCGGATAATGGTCGGCAGGCATTGAAGATTTTAAGAGACTATTATGCAGGCACAGGTAAACCACGTATTATCAGCCTATATACTGAACTGACATCACTCCTAAAGTCAAGCAGTGAAAGTGTGACGGAGTATATAATACGTGCAGAGACCGCCATCACCGCTTTGAGAAACGCGGAGGAGAAATTAAGTGATGGGCTTCTTGTAGCAATGGTTTTGAAGGGACTGCCAGAATCATTTAAACCATTCGCCATACACATCACGCAAATTGACAGGATAATAAGTTTTGCTGAATTTAAGACTAAGCTCCGCAGCTATGAGGATACTGAGCGAATGCGCACCCCGCCACCAGAGGACAACGTCATGAGGGCGCGGGAACAGTTGAGAGCGAGACGACCCTCTGTACCAAGAGCATGGGATAAAGGAACCAAGTGTGCAGACATTGTTTGTTATAGATGCGGCCTGAGTGGACACAAGGCCGGAACGTGCCAACGTAAGCTGTGGTGCAGTCATTGTAAGAGCAACACGCATCGGGATGCAGCCTGCAGGCGGAAGCAGCGACGGGAGGACGACGCGCGGAAAGCTTCGGATGAAACGACTGGCGAGGAGTATGCTTTCCGAGTCAACGACGTGGACAACAAGGTCCAGCCAGGACGCAGCATCACCGAGAGAGGACTGATGGTGGACACCGGGGCGACTTCACATATCGTGACGGATGTAAAAAAGTTCAAGAGGTTTGATGATGACTTCCAGGCTGAGTCCCACTGTGTGGAATTAGCTGATGGTACCAGGTGCAATGGTGTAGCAGAAGGAGGAGGGGACGCTGTTATTATTATGGTGGACAGCATGGGGAAAAGACACAAAACAACTCTGAAGAAGGCGTTGTACATCCCATCGTACCCCCAAGACATTTTTTCTGTGAAAGAAGCTACAACCAAAGGAGCAACGGTAACCTTCAAGCAGGGCAAAGACGTCCTGCAACACAAAGACGGTACAACATTTCACATTTATGAATTGAACAGACTTTATTTCTTGAACACAGTAAATGATGAATGTGATGACCAATGCAACAGGTGTTATGATTTACAGACATGGCATGAGATCCTGGGACACTGTAATTATGATGATATTCAGAAGTTACAGAATGTTGTTAATGGCATGTCAGTTAAGGGTAAGGTAAACAAACCTCCACATTGTGATGTATGCACTAAAGGGAAGTTTACCCAAACCAGGAACAGGGAGCCTGATGTAAGAGCCAAAGCAGCTCTAGAGTTGGTGCACACAGATATAGCAGGACCAATAGATCCGCAATCCAGAGAAGGCTTTAAGTATGCTTTATCATTCACAGATGATTACTCCAGTGCAGTGTTTGTGTATTTCCTTAAAAACAAAAGTGACACAGTGCAAGCAACAGAGAGATTTCTGGCCGATACTGCCCCATACGGGAAAGTAAAATGTATCAGGTCAGACAATGGCACAGAGTTCACAGGGAAACATTACCAAGCATTACTATGCAGTAATAGGATTAGACATGAAAAGTCAGCACCGTATTCCCCACATCAAAATGGCACTGCTGAAAGGAATTGGCGCACACTTTTTGACATGGCCAGGTGCATGCTTATAGAAAATGAGATGCCAAAAAGTATGTGGACCTATGCAGTACAGACAGCAGCTGTAGTAAGGAATAGATGCTTTAACAACCGCACAAAACAGACACCTTACTTTATGCTGACAGGTAGACGGCCTAACCTTTCCAGAATGCACAAGTTTGGGTCAGTGTGCTATGCTTATAAGCAAGACAAAAAGAAACTGGACTCAAGGTGTGAAGAGGGAATTTTTGTTGGATATGACAAAAATAGTCCAGCCTACATGGTCTATTTCCCTCACAGTGGAAAAGTGCAAAAATCTAGACTTGTGAAGTTTGTGACCAAGACCAATTCAGAAAGAGAAACACAAACAGAAACCGTCTCTGATGATGATTTTGAGGTACAGAACAAATCTGGCAAAAACAAACGTGATACTAACGTAAGGCCAGTATCTATACCTGTTGTAACAGAGACAAAAGACAAGAGTGAGCTTAGGCGTTATCCTTCAAGAGTGAGGAAGAAGCCAGCTTACTTATGTGACAGTGTATGTGGTAAGGAAAGTGAGGACCAGCTACTGACAAATATTGGCTATTGTTACAGATTAATGTGCAATATCCCTTTAACATTTAGGGAGGCTGTAACTTCATCTGAGTCAAAACAATGGGTTATTGCAATGGATGAAGAAATGCAATCACTAAAAGAGAATGACACATTTATCCTGACCAACTTACCTCAAGATGAGAAAGCAGTGGGGGGTAAATGGGTGTACGATATCAAAACCAATGTTGATGGATCCGAAAGATACAAGGCACCAGGGTTCGAGTTATGTGGGAGCCAATGGGAGCTGAGCTCCCATAAGGAGGGGTCTGAGCTCCCACGGACGCAGTGAAATCATACATCTGTGGGGGTCGCTAATACATTACCAACAACCATTATTTTAATCACAAATAATGCATGTGTCAATGTAATGAGTATTATTGAAAAGAAAAACATGTTTTCCAAAAGAACAACGCATCTCTTGAATAACAATATGCCTGCGCTGCACCTCCAAGGTGCGCAATACTTTATTGCACAATCTATGCCTGTGAGCGTGCAGCGCGAGCCGAGATGATGTGTGTGTGCGCAGTTGAACCTTTTCATACAGGGCCGTGGTAAGTAGGGGTGCTGAGGGTGCTGCAGCACCCCCTGATGGAGGACAGGGAATCTGCACGTCCACAAGATTAAATGGAAATATAATACAAATATAATACAAAAAAAACGAATTTTCGGCCTTGATGTTCACATTCATAATTAAGTAAAGGTAACACCCTTTTCACCCCGGTTACATTTTCCATGTGCCCTGAGAGGCTCAGTGAGGTAAAGGACTCTGAGTGTTTAGATAGTTCACTTTAGTCTAAGTTATCTCAGTGGGTCTCAAACGGTTTGATCACAAGGCACACCTTTATAATTATTAGGATAAATAAAAACAGGTTTGAAATCATTCCAATGTATACTAAAGGACAGTAAACCAACAATATCCTTTAAAACTGGAGAGATTAAAAAATATGGATAAATAAATAAATGTTAACTGGTAAAATAAGATATAAATGAACCAGCAAAAATCTTGCCTAGGGCAGCAAATGGGTCAGAACCGGCCCTGGTGTCATCCCCACAGCACCCCCCATTTGAAACATGTTCCCACGGCTATGTACAACAATACGCCCAAGCTGCCCCTCCTTAAAAAAAATGACAGCTAGTATCTACCTCATTGTTTTGTTTTTAGAAAAACAAAAACTTGGTGTGTCTTGTTCTAGCAGATGTTTCATGATTCAACATGTTTTTACACTTTCCCGTTTAGATGTGTTTGTTCTCATTGGGCCTTATGAAACAACATGTTTTATTCCAATGCTCAGTTGCTCTAGGTTGGATTTCCTACTGACGTAATAGACACTTTGGACATTTATTAATCCTAGTAGATTGTGAGTCATCAAGTTTATTTATAGAGCACCTTTCAACACAAAGCAATTCAAAGTGCTGTACACAAATATAAGACAATAAGATTGAACAACACTAACATGTGTAGTCAAATTTGTCTGAAAATGATTTAGAAATGTTGCTTCATTTGGATGGAAAATTTGCGAGGCGAAAATGTACCTCACTCTTAGTTTATGAAATCATCAACTCACTATAGAAAAAAATGAAAATTGGCATCAACAGCACGGAAACCGGTTGCAACCATGTTGTCAAAGTAGCAGAAAAAGAGCCGATGTGATGTACTGCCCGCTTGTTTGTTTGAGAGCTTGAACAACAACTGACAAGTGAAGAAATGCATGGATGAAATGTTGATGTGTGGTTCAGTTGCCTCTATATGCATTGAATAAAAACTGATGATTATTTGCAATGCATTTATGTGTAGCAGTATTTTATTGGTGTTGCTGGTTAAGATAAGTATGATGTAACTATTTTATAGACTAATATGTAGCTTTATCAATAATGCCGTGCCACATTTTATAAGCTATTTGTTTTGAATGTAAAGTAGTGAAGTGGGAGTTTAAACTAACAGAGATTTCATAAGTAGAGCTACTTCCTTAGGCCCGGGCAGCCGAAAATATGTTTTGTGTGCACAATTTTGGGCCTTTGGGGACTCCGTAGAATCACCGCAGACAATTACATTTCAGGAAGTTACTTTGGAGGTTCCACATGAAACATAAAACAATAAAGGACATCATACATTATATTTACAAGATACATTTACATAGTTATAGACATTTACAAGTGCCCATAGTATCAACAAGCATTTCATTTAGCCTAGCTTTAAAAACATGCAGAGGAATGAGATTGCTCAGTTTCAATTCTTGCTGAAGATTGTTCCAAGCAAGCATAAAAGCTGTCTTACCTAAGACAGTCCTTGCTCTTGGCACATGTATACTATAGGACAGTAAACCAACAATATCCTTTAAAACTGGAGAGATTAAAAAATATGGATGAATAAATAAATGTTAACTGATAAAATAAGATATAATTGAACCAGCAAAAATCTTGCCTAGGGCAGCAAACGGGTCAGAACCGGCCCTGGTGTCATCCCCACAGCACCCCCCATTTGAAACATGTTCCCACGGCTATGTTTTCATATTTAAGTTTGTAGCAAGTGGAGGGCTGCTGGCAGGCCCGGACTGGCCATCGGGAGGGCCGGGAGGTTTCCCGATGGCCTAGCGATTTTTTTTTTTATTGTGTGTGTGTGTGTGTGTGTGCGTGTGCGTGCGTGCGTGCGTGCGTGCGTGCTAGTTTCAAAGACCCCCATAGAGCTCAGTTTATAACTCGAACCCTGCAAGGCACGATATGTAGCCAAGGGATACAGTCAGAAGAGGGGTGAAAACTATGATGAGACATTTTCACCTACCGCTAACCTCACCAGTATCAGAGTGTTAATGCAAAAAGCAGCACAGGAAAATCTGATTTTACACCAAATGGATGTTAAAACTGCTTACCTACATGCACCAATAGACTGTGAGATATACATGGACCAGCCAGAGGGTTTTGAGGTCAAATCTAGTAAAGGTGAAAAGTTGGTGTACAAGCTAGAAAAGTCATTATATGGGCTTAAACAGTCAGGCAGAAATTGGAACAAAATGCTACATGAGTATCTGAGTGAAAATGAGTTCCTACAGAACCCTGCTGACCATTGTGTTTACACAAAAGAAACTGAAAACTGGAAAGTGATAATGATAATATGGGTTGATGATATAATCATTGCAGCTAGTGATAACAATGCATTGAAAGTTGTTAAAGAGATGCTCACAGCTAAATTCAGGATGAAGGACTTGGGGAAACTAAAACATTTCCTTGGCATTGATTTTGATCAAACTGATTCATGTGTAAAGATGTCACAGAAGAAATATGTGAACAAAATACTTGAAAGGTTTAACATGCAGGATTGTAAACCGAGAGCGACACCTTGTGAGCAAAAACTGAACTACTTGGATGATGCTGTACCGATGAAGGATGTTAGAATGTACAGAGAGGCAGTAGGTAGCCTGATCTACCTAGCTGTGTGCACGAGGCCTGATTTGAGTTTTGTTGTCAGTAAACTGTCCCAGTATTTTTCTGAGCCGACAGAAGAGCAATGGATTACTGTCACACATGTACTGAGATATTTGAAAGGTACAATCGACAGGAAGCTGTGTTACCGGAAATGTAAGAGTGAAAAACTGGGCTTACAAGCATACAGCGATGCAGATTGGGCTGCTGATCTAACCGACAGACGTAGTATGTCAGGTTATTGTGTTAGCCTTAATGAGAGCGGGCCACTGGTTTCTTGGAAAACCAAAAAGCAGCCAACTGTTGCTTTATCAACTTGTGAAGCCGAGTATATGGCTTTAGCAGCTACTATGCAGGAGTGTATGTACCTAATACAACTACTAGAGGGCATTGACAAATGTGAATATACACTACCTACGATTTACGAAGACAACCAGGGCACAATAGCGTTGGCAAAGAATCCTGTTAACAGACAGAGATGCAAGCATATTGACATTAAGTATCATTTTCTGAGGTCAACTGTGGAAGGGGGAAAAACAAATCTGATTTATTGTCCAACAGACCAGATGGTGGCAGATGTTATGACAAAACCTGCACCAAAGTTTAAGTTGATTAAGTTTGCAAAGTTTATGTTTGGTGAGTAACAATTTCTGTAAGGTAGAGAACCTTATAATGTTTTTATTTGTTAAAAGACCACAAATGTGTTATCAAGTGGGGGTGTTAACATTCAGGTAAATATGTTACCAATTTGTGTTATTTGTTGTGCATGACTGGAAGCCAATAGCGTAACAGGTTAAAGGTCAATGATGGGTATAAATAAAGCCACGCCTCCAATGGGAGGGCCCGTTGAATGAAATGCCACTGCCTCTGATGTTTCGTTACTCCTCCGCTTATTTGGATGCTAAACAGCAATGAAGTTATGCTTACTCTGCTAACAGGGTGCGCCATAGTTTATGGGCGCTGTACGCAATATAGGCGTAGTTCTGTTAGTATAAGATAATAAGATGTACTTTGTTGATCCAAAATCGGGAAATTGTGTTGTTGTGAAATTTCAAACAAAACATTTTTTTAATTTCTAACTTTTCTTCTTTTTTTCAATTTCCGGTGCCCCGATGGTTTGATGCGCCCTTAGCATTCGCCTATACTGCCTATGCCGAGGGCCGGCCCTGCCGTTGGCAGAAGGAAGAATGGAGAGAAATATGTGGAAATAATACCATCAATAAAATGTTACCTCTCATTTATCAAATATGAAGAATTCATTTTCAAACATTGATTAAAGCCAATCTTAAAATGATGAAACAAACGCCTGTTTGAGACTCCTCAGTGCACACAAACACATCACTTGGAGAAATAAATAAATACGGATATGTTATTTAAAACCACCTCGAATATGTTGTGTTCATGTTATGAAATGTTTTCTCATAAATGATGCGGTAAGCAGGAGGACAGAATTACGTCTAAACTGACGCCGTTTAGCATTTCTATAGGTTGTAGATACGAGCATGGTTTTATATCCTATCACGTTTAATCGTGTTTTATGCCGTTTGCCAAGACTTGATAAGTCGCTCGTAAAACCCAGGAGGTATGGAAACTAAGAACACCATATGTGGTAAACAGCTAATATAACACAACACATTGTATTTCCTTTAACTGGTGGATTATGGATCTATAGTTGCTGATCGACAGCTGGAACACAAACCACCAAATACAACACAATAATTCAGATCCAGTCGTCATGACTACACTCCGGAGGGATTCCCCCATCATTTCTTACAGTTTCTCATCAAGGGGGGGGGTCTCCTGTCCCCGGGACAAACACACTGCCTGAGGAAGGCTATGTGTATTTATTTTGTCATTAACTTTTTTCGGACCACTTATTTATTTATGTTGGTGACGATCCGACCTCCATGCTGCTACTCTGGTTCAAACTGCATCCACCAAACAATATGATTTATCTCCACCTCCACAAAATAACCTAAATCTGACACGGTGTGAGATGTCTTTTTTAGCTGTTCTGTCCTCATTTCCTGTGATCTTCTTCATGCAGTCAGTCACAATGAATGAATGGATGGATGGATGGATGGATGGGCGTTTCTTTGACTATTTATAGGCACATATGGGCGTTACGTGAAGCCCTGCAAAAGCTGCGCCACATTTCGAGTCGATTGTGATTTATAAAGGGAAACGGGCGTAGGGAGTGCCGTACGCACTTCCCTCGCCGGTACGCAATGTTTTGTGAATCGGAAAATGTCGGAACATTTCTGTACCTATTTTTTTGCTTTGTACTACGTAAGCAACCTTCTCACGTGAATCCTACGCAAGGCGTTATAAATGAGGCCCCAGATCAGTAATCAGCATATTTAGCAGATTAGTAACCTTTGTTTGAACCTCCGCCTCGTTATGTGTGGATCAATTACCCTCATGCTGCACACTGTATGATCTGCACTACACGTCCTCACATCACACGTCTGGGGATACAAGCATGTAC